>NC_056730.1:1057255033-1057395033 GCF_019279795.1 Protopterus annectens
CCTGAGTACCCTGCAAGATCGATATGGCAGAGTAGTGTGCAGCAATGACATACACTGCGACCATGCACACAGCTCAGATAGACATACACATACCATAAACAGGCAATGATACACAAGGTCTATGGCGTGTACGAGTACAGTGACAGTACAGCAAGGATAGCTGTCTGCCAAGATATACAGCAGATGTCTCTAGGGCATGCAACACCTCCCTGAACACGGACGTTGCATGGACAATGTTTGGATATGCATCGTACCACATTTCTATGTGTCAGTCATGCAAATATGCGATTCATGGGACAGACAGCTGTCCATACAAGAGCAGCGCTATGGGCATAACATATGTATGTATATATACATTGAGAGAGATACAGACAGACACATGTGGCAAGGCCGGTAGTGGAACCTACACATCACTACCCTATCACACCACAGCAGGACGCACGTGGAGAACACGCTACAGTCGCTAACCACAGCAGGCACACAGGCAGTCCACTAGCTGCGTCTCAACATCCGCAAACACAGAGATGTCAGCAGGATATATGTGTGCTGTGGAGCATCTAAAACCATAACCTACGAACCCATGCGGCTGGGAGCATAGACACACACACACACAGCTGGCAGGCATGGGAATTGACCTTACCCCTACCTACCCAACCACACGACAGTATGACACAGGTACGGCACGTGCTACTCGGAGCACTGAACACAGCACTGTTAGAGGCATACGTCTAGGTGGGTGACATCATCCGCAAAGGAATAGACGCCGATAGCAAATGTATGTGTTGTGAAGCGTCTAAAAGCATTACTATCTCCAGAGGCAGCTGGAAACACACACACGGGGAAGGGCTGGGAGGTGAACCTACGCCTACCTACATGAACACACTACAGCATAATGCATTTACAGAATGCGCTACTGAGATTACTGAGCACAGCACTGTCAGAGGCATACTTCTAGGCAGGTGACATCATCCGTAAAGGAATAGACGCTGATAGCCAAGGTATGTGTTGTGAAGCGTCTAAAAGCATTACTATCTCCAGAGGCAGCTGGAAACACACACACACACACGGGGAAGGACCGGGAGTTGAACCTACGCCTACCTACATGAACACACTACAGCATGATGCATTTACAGAATGCGCTACTGAGATTATTGAGCACAGCACTGTCAGAGGCATACTTCTAGGCGGGTGACATCATCCGTAAAGGAATAGACGCTGATAGCCAAGGTATGTGTTGTGAAGCATCTAAAAGCATTACTATCTCCAGAGGCAGCTAGAAACACACACACACACACACACACACACACACACACACACACACACACAGGGAAGGGCCGGGAGTTGAACTTACGCCTACCTACATGGTCACACTACAGCATGATGTATTCACAGAACGCGCTATCGAGATTACTGAGCACAGCACTGTCAGAGGCATACTTCTAGGTGGGTGACATCATCCATAAAGGAATAGACGCTGATAGCCAAGGTATGTGTTGTGAAGCGTCTAAAAGCATTACTATCTCCAGAGGCAGCTGGAAACACACACCCACACACGCACACACACACCAGGAAGGGCTGGGAGTTGAATCTACGCCTACCTACATGAACACACTACAGCATGATGCATTTACAGAACGCGCTACCGAGATTACTGAGCACAGCACTGTCAGAGGCATACTTCTAGGCAGGTGACATCATCCGTAAAGGAATAGATGCTGATAGCCAAGGTATGTGTTGTGAAGCGTCTAAAAGCATTACTATCTCTAGAGGCAGCTGGAAACACACACACACACGGGGAAGGGCAAGGAGTTGAACCTACGCCTACCTACATGAACACACTACAGCATGATGCATTTACAGAACGCGCCACCGAGATTACTGAGCACAGCACTGTCAGAGGCATACTTCTAGGTGGGTGACATCATCCGTAAAGGAATAGACGCTGATAGCCAAGGTATGTGTTGTGAAGCGTCTAAAAGCATTACTATCTCCAGAGGCAGCTGGAAACACACACACACACACATGGGGAAGGGCCGGGAGTTGAACCTACACCTACCTACATGAACACACTACCGCATGATGCATTTCCAGAACGCGCTACCGAGATTACTGAGCACAGCACTGTCAGAGGCATACTTCTAGGTGGGTGACATAATCCGTAAAGGAATAGATGCTGATAGCCAAGGTATGTGTTGTGAAGTGTCTAAAAGCATTACTCTCTCCAGAGGCAGCTGGAAACACACACGTGCACGGGCCGGGAGTTGAACCTACGCCTACCTACATGAACACACTACTGCATGATGCATTTACAGAACGCGCTAGTGAGATTACTGAGCACAGTACTGTCAGAGGCATACTTCTAGGCGGGTGACATCATCCGTAAAGGAATAGACGCTGATAGCCAAGGAATGTGTTGTGAAGCGTCTAAAAGCATTACTATCTCCAGAAGCAGCTGGAAACACACACACACACACACCGGGAAGGGCCGGGAGTTGAACCTATGCCTACCTACATGAACACACTACAGCATGATGCATTTACAGAACGTGCTACTGAGATTACTGAGCACAGCACTGTCAGAGGCATACTTCTAGGCGGGTGACATCATCCGTAAAGGAATAGACACTGATAGCCAAGGTATGTGTTGTGAAGCATCTACATTACTATCTCCAGAGGCAGCTTGAAACACACACACACCACACACACACACTGGGAAAGGCCGGGAGTTGAACCTACACCTACCTACATGAACACACTACAGCATGATGCATTTACAGAATGTGCTACCGAGATTACTGAGCACAGCACTGTCAAGAGGCATACTCCTAGGTGGGTGATATCATCTGCAGAGGCAAGGCAGCCGATAGGGAATGAAGACAGAGTGCGCAGTCACACAGCATGTTACTATCCCAAGGTGGGCGTACAGTAACATGGCAGTGCTGCCCTCGGGAATACTAACTAACTACAGAGCACAACATCACGACATGGATACGGGATGCACCACAGACAGTACACCCTATGAGAGAGCAACCGGCGTGCATGATGTAGGCAGCCATTGTGGCATAGCAACTACATATAACTCGCCTGGATGGCCACCATGGCTATGCAGGATGTCATTGGCCAAGGCTACACGCCTAGTATCAGACGTCGGTGCCGACTGTAGTGGGTCTCCACGCATGGCGTACTGGGCATGCCCACACACCTAGCTGTCACAAAGGGGAAACATACATGCACACGGGGTATACTCACAGAAGGGCGCAGTGTGCACTGTACTGTGTGTCCATCTACACAACTGCTTACTGGGCATGCTCACACACTTAGCATTTGCAGATTGCAGACATGCATACACATGGGGTTGAATCATGAAAGGGCAGAGTGTGGAACGTCGTGTGTGTCCACCTACACAACAGCAAACTGGGCATGCTCACACACTTGGCGGTTGCAAAGGGGGAACATACATGCACACGGGGTATAATCACAGACGGGTGCGGTGTGCACTGTACTGTGTGTCCATCTACACAACTGCTTACTGGGCATGCTCACACACTTAGCATTTGCAGAGTGCAGACGTGCATACACATGGGGTTGAATCATGAAAGGGCAGAATGTGGAACGTTGTGTGTGTCCACCTACACAGCAGCAAACCGGGCATGCTCACACACTTGGCGGTTGCAAAGGGGGAACATACATGCACACCGGGTATAATCACAGACGGGCACGGTGTGCACTGTACTGTGTGTCCATCTACACAACTGCTTACTGGGCATGCTCACACACTTAGCATTTGCAGAGTGCAGACATGCATACACATGGGGTTGAATCATGAAAGGGCAGAGTGTGGAACATCGTATGTGTCCACCTACACAACAGCAAACTGGGCATGCTGACACACCTAGCGGTTGCAAAGGGGGAACATACATGCACACGGGGTATGATCACAGATGGGTGCAGTGTGCACTGTACTGTGTGTCCATCTACACAACTGCTTACCGGGCATGCTCACACACTTAGCATCTGCAAAGTGCAGACATGCATACACATGGAGTGTGAGCATGAAAGGGCAGAGTGTGGAACCTCATGTGTGTCCACCTACACAACAGCAAACCGGGCATGCTCACACACTTAGCATGTGCTACGTGCCGTCCGGCATGCAGACGGAGTGTACACACCACAGGTCATGGTCAGGTAATCCCGTCCACATGCACAGGGTGGTCACACATGCAGTTACTCGTGCACACACAGATGACATCACAGGCATCACGGGTGCAGGTCAAACATGTACACACTGCAGTGAACACTGTAGCTGCCATGCCAGCACCATGTCATCGGTGCAGCAGTATGCCTCACGGTCCAACAACAGCATGTGACATATGTCCACAGGTCTGTATAGCAGTGTACACCAGTCGTGCAGAGTACACATGTACTAACAATGATCCCACATGTGTGATGTAGTCCGCCCATATCAGTATACATAGACAGGTTGGCTCCACACATACCACGGCCCTGACACAGCTATGACACATGACTGCTGCTTTACCAGAGTGAACCAACATCCGGATATGTCATACATGTGATTGTCTGGCTGTGTGCATGGACTGCACACAGGACACATACAAAGCCTGTGATGTACCACATGCATAACACTGGCGTACGCGGTGCTACACACACGAATGGAAGGTGGACACATGTCTGTGGTATGCTCCCACTACAGGGTGTAGCGGTGTTGACTGGGACACATACCCTTGTATTGTTCGCCTGTGACAGCTGTGATACCATACCACAGTCCATGTTCTATGTATGTCAACACACATGTCAAAATGTAGCAATGCATACACACATGGCAACAGGGGACACATGTGACACGTGTACTGTGCATGGTGCAGCCATGCATGAGCAGTGGCTGATGTCCATAACATAGTTGCAACTCCCTACCACATGCGTACCCATCATGGGGGCCGTTATATGGTGGCATAGTAACAGCACGTATGGCGGTATGTGTGTACATCGTGTGTTTAAACACCTGTCCACATGCATGTGTGCAGGTGGTGGCTCACAGGTGTGTCACACACCATCCTACCCTGCCATGTGCATACAGTATGCTATGTCGCTGTTACATGACAGTGCTGCCATAATGCATACCCATCGGTCAGGTGTCATCGACTGTATGTCACATGGCTACTGTAACACCTACCACCTCCCAAGTGCATATATCGGCACATCTGCCGGATACAGTGTTGGTACGCATAATGCACTACATACCGCTGTATGCCTGCACATGACTCATATATCGGGTGTGGCATTCCCAGCACCGACATTTGTGCAGGAATGTGTGCCCATGTATGCCACATATAGGGGGGACTATGTTCCACGTGCCACACATCCCTGTACACCATAGTAGAGATCTGTACATACCTCAGTGTGGGGTGCATGGATGTGGATGGTGCAGTACATGCAACACGTCGTCTCTCCGTGTATACATGTGTGGTCACCACCACGTGTGTGTGTCAGCATGTTTGTATGTCTGCTGCCTGGTGTGAGGGTGTATGCAGATATACTGTTGTGAACGGACACTAACCACACAGGGTGACCATCCCGTACTGGTGCTGCATTGCACAACCCTTTCGATGCCATAGGTGTGAGCCATACTGGCCACCTGTGCAAGTCCGCCCCCTGTGACATGGCGTGTGGGTGCATTGTATTGTGAGGGTGCTGACCACACAGGCAGGTGGCCCCATCTGCACACTATGGGGTGTGCGCCATAGTGGTGTACACCCCGCGATTGCGGCCATATTCCTGTACTGGTACAGCGTCCTACTGCTGCACAGCGTGCACCACAGCTGACAGGTGACACCTGAGGTCAGTGAGCAGCATGCTGTGTATGACACCTGCACAATGTCACCATACCTGTACTGTGTCCTGCCATGTATGTGATGTCTCTGTCCACTGTAGCCTGTGGCACTGACCACAGGTGTCAGGTGCAGTATATGTGTGGACATGTGTGTCATGTACTGTGTAAACAATGTTAAACTATGTCTGGCTCCGTACATTCTGCTCTTCATGTTTTCCCTTAGAACTTCTCTACTTGCAATCTAAACTGTCTATTCTCTATCACAAAAGCTCAGCACTTGCTCCTAAAGCATTCTGATATAGGTAAAGTACATATATACTAAACAAAGTACTACATTAGCCTAGAATCCCCTTGAGTACCCATTTCCCTATAGGTCCCTGCTGACTCAGTTACACAGCAAACGCTTTCACGTTTTCTAGCATGTCGAAGGGTCAATTGCTAGCGACCTCTCCTGTTCAGCTGGTGAATCTGGGCATCCTGAGGCAATGTTACAATTGCCTCACGTACACAGACAACCCACACCTTCCCCCACAAAACACAAATACATGTGAGAGATGCAACTATATAGCCAAACTGGAGGCTGAGCTCTCTCAACTCAGGACCGGCAAGACCAGACAGGAGGAGAAGGACACCACGCACACCACAAACCCAGTTTCACATAGAACTATCACAACTGCAAAACAAACACATGAACACACAAATACATACCCGGAGGCACTGTTCAAACATATACCAAAACTACAGAGGCCTCCAAAGCAGACACCCAAGCAACTGCCTCCTCAAGACATAGGACATGCAACACATAGTTCTCAAAGTCAGTGTGCTAAACAGTCACAGCCCTTAAGGCCACACACAATGCCAGACACACTTGTTATAGGTGATGCCATAGTCAGACAGACTGACGTCCCACCCACCAGACTGAACAAGGAAATGATCACAGTAGGCTGCCTGTCGGGCGCTAGAATCTGCCACATAACACAAGCACTCAGGTCACTCCACAGCATGTACAAGTATGACGCAGTCATTGTCCATGCCGGTTTAAACGACCTGAGACATACCTCCCTGGACTACATGAAAAGAGACATAGAGGGGCTCTCAGATTATGTAGCCCAGGCCGGTATGACCCTGACCCTGAGCAGTATCCTACCCTCACCAAGATTGATGCCACACTGCAGAGTCAGAATGATCAGCTTTAATAATTGGCTTAATTACCGGTGTCAGTCTAAGGGGTCCAATGTCTGTTTGCCTGGGATGACATGCTTGACAAGCCACGCTGCTTCACAGGGGACGGCTTGCACCTGTCACCCCTGGGCTTCCGGATATTGGCAAAGGCTCCTGCCACCCCCATTGTGCCTTTTTCCGGCAAGGCTCAAGTGATAAACCTACCGCCCTAGAAAACAAACCTGGAAAGAACTAAGGGTAATACTGCTCAATGCCAGAAGTCTAAACCTCAAGCTGCACGCCCTGAAAGCCCTCCTCAGTATGGAGAACATCGATGTCTGTGCTGTGACTGAAACCTGGTTCAAGGCTCCTGAGAGCACCCCAGCACTATCAGGTTATACCTCATATCACGCGTTCCGGCCACAAATCCGGACCGAACCACAAAAGGAGGGGGAGTCTCCATATGCATAAAGGATACCCACACCTCCAGGTTAGTGGCAATGCACGTAGTAGCGGAGACCATCCAGGTGCAATTAACCATAGGTAGAACTGCCCTACAGTTTGTAGCATGCTACACACCACCCTTTCAAACTCAGGATACCCACACAGCCTTCCTGAAGACACTGGAGAGTATGAATGTCTCTCCAAACACCATCATATTGGGTGACATCAACTACCCAAATATAGACCGGGAACATTACCCCCAAGACCCAACACCCTAGCCCAAAGGTTCCTGGAGTTCATACACCCAAATGCTATGGAACAACTAGTCACCATACCCACAAGAGGAGGAAGTATACTAGATCAGATCATCACACATGGGGACGACATGCTCCACACCGGATGTATATCCCTCATCGGTGAGATCAGACCATAAATTAATCTTACTGGAGATCCACATCCCGCTCCCAACCCCAGCAAAGGAGACCACGGTGAAGAACTTCTCAAAAGCAAACTTCACACTTCTTAAGACTGGAGTGGTACCCTTCAAGGCCTCTGAGCCAGTGGAAAACACAACCCACGCTGCTGAAACCCTTACAAATGCCCTCTACGAGCACCTCCAGGAATGTATGGATAAAGCAATTCCTAATAACATCAGGACCCTTTCCACCAAAGGCAGGCGCACGGTCTGGTGGACCCCAGCCACAAACAAACTGTACAACAAGAGGGGAAAGCTATTACATGACAGAGCGAAATCCCTAACAGGGAAGGCATCTCTGATCAATACTAGCAGTAAAATACGATCACTCATACAATCATCCAAGGCCACCTGTGGGAGAGGACTCGCGAAAGACACAAAGACAACCATAAGGCCTTCTGTAGCTATGGTAGAAACATGGGTGGAAGCTCACAGTTATGCTCGGAATGAGTCCAGAATGGTACAATGATCACTGAACCCACAGACATTTCCAACATACTGGCAGACAGGTTCCGTGCATATTTCTCCCCTCCCTCCCCCCCAAGAGGAGAGATATCTATCCCACCAGAGTCTAGCCTCCCAAACATCTCAGATGCCCAGGTGAGAGCTGCTCTCCCTAAAGCGGAAAACACAGCATCAATGGGACCGGACGGTGTCCCCGGCTGTGTGCTACACGACCTCAATGAGGACCTAAACCCGCACATAAGGCTGCTGTTTAATCTTAGCCTTACTACTGGATACGTATCAAAAGAATGGCGTATGGCAACTGTGGTCCCACTCCACAAAGGCGGTGCTTCTATGGACCCTGGACATTACCGCCCTATAAGCTTGACGAGCCTTGTCTGCAAAGCTATGGAGGGGATCATAATGGAGCTCATAAATGAAGACATTGGGGACCTACATACACTGGATCATACCCAAGTCGGCTATGTCAAGGGCAGATCCTGCCTCTTGAACCTGGTCGACCTTTTCGGAAGAGTCACTAAGGCCATTGATGAGGGTAAGGCAGTTCAAACAGCCTATCTTGACCTAGCAAAAGCGTTCGACACAATACCTCACACGGGCATCATAGAAAAGCTCACCAGCATAGATGTAGACCCATATGTCACAAGATGGGTTGCAAACCGGCTCAAGGACAGAACCCACAGGGTTAGAGTTCCTGGTGCCATGTCAGACTCTAAGCCGGTCACGAGCGGTGTCCCACAGGGCTCAGTCCTGGGCCCCCTCTTGTTTGTCATTTATATGTCTGATGTGCAGGCAAACATAGGGGGATTGTGGCTGACAAAGTATGCAGATGTCTGCAAACTGGGCACCATAATCGACACCCCATCAGACACAGACATCCACCAGAGGTCTCATAGAAATGGATAACTGGTGCCAGAGCCATGGCCTTAAGCTACATGCCAAGAAAGGTATAGTCATACCCTTTGGGAAAAACAAGGTAACCCCTAATTACCACATAGGTGGTAATCCATTAAACACAGAAGACGTTATCAGGGACCTGGGGATCCAACTTGTCAGTAACCTCTCTTTTGACACTCACATTGCCAATGTGGTTAGGAAGACTTTCTACATTGCCCACCTGATCATGAAGGGATTCACATCCAGATCAGGGGAGGTCATTGTACCCCTGTACTCTTCACTTATCAGACCAATGATTGAGTACAACGCCCCATTCGGAATGTACCTAACCCGACACTTGCAGCAGTTGGAACGACCCCAAACGTTCCCCACCAATAGGATAAAGGGGCTCAAACATATGTCACACGCTGCCCGACTGAAGAAACTCCGGCGCTATACAGTCGCATACCGTCTGCTCCGAGGTGATCTGTGCCTGACATACAAGGCCATGTCCAACCCGGAATTAATGGACATGCTCCACCTCATAAGATCCAAATCAACCAGAGCCACGAGAGCAAGTGACACAAACCTCAACACAGATATAAATAGGACGTGCTGGAGGGACAGGTTCATCACCCAGAGACTCCCTACACTATGGAACAGAATCCCAGTCCTTGTGAGGCAGAGCCCCTCACTGACTCTGTTCAAGAGAAAGCTTGACGAGTGGATGGGAGATCATAGGTATACCCCGGGAATCATCTCTGTGTCACTGCTGGACAGAGGCACAGCAAACTAATAGGTATAGTATCCTCATCCTAAGGGGTGGTGAAAGCCACACACACTCTGGCTAGGCTTATAAATGCCCTAGGGCAGATAGCCTAGTATGTACCTATGCACCTATGAACCTATGTAGGTTCCAGGCAGGTTGCGGGTACATGTGGTATGCTGATATTGCCAGATGTGCCTGTGGGTAATCCACAGCTATATGTGGGGGACCGATAACAGTGCTCCCTGTAGGCACATGCGAGTACACCATAGGAGGGATTCAGGTTATCAGAACCAACATGGTGCTACACATGTAACCGTCACACATACCGTGAACACAGCTCAATGCATGCTGCACCTGCACTACATGGTATGTCTGCTGCATGTTGACTGTAGACAATCCACGTCACATACGCAACAGTCAGTTTTCATACACAACCACTGCAACATACACATCACACGCTATGCATACACAGGTATCACATGCACCTCTCACTGTCTTGTCCACCCTGTGTATCAGAATATATTTGCATAACCCTGCACCGATGGTGTGGATGACAGGGATGCGGCAGAGGCTTCATCATATGCACAGGGTGATATGTCTGCCAGGGGCATAGGCTGCACCAATGGATGACATCATGTGTGTGTGTAAGGGCCGGTGAGTTTACTGGGCATGACTGTGCAGAATGCATGTGGATGTCATGGAGCCCTACAGTTGTGTCTGCCGTGTGTGGGTATGTGTGTACACAGTTCAGCCATATGTGATGCCTACATGGGGTATAATTGGCAGCCCCAGGCTGTACAGTGCAGGTTGTATGGCTCACTGTGTTCGTCTGCGGCCACATGACCCGTGCCTGCCTGGGGTCGCACGGGCACTACCGGGTGGAGGTATAGAGTGGCTACTGTCCGATGACACATGTCCGCTGGAACCGTGTCCACGCTGGGACCGGCCAGGGCCATGTCCACGTGGCCTGCTGTGTCCTGGTGTGGACGGTGTAGCACCAGCTGCACTGCTGCTGCTACCGGCACTGTGTGAGTGGGCATGAGAGGTGGCACGTTCACGTCGACCTACACTAGCTGGTGTTGCTGGCCTACACCCATGTGTCCTACGCCTCACCCCTACCAGGTGTTCCAGCACAGACAGCTCACGCTTGCGGATTGCCATGCCTCGGTCGAGGATTCCAACCATTTCACCTAATCGCCTATCCAGTACATTAGCAATCTGCTGTTGAGCATTCGCCAATGACTGAATGTTGTCATTTAGGGAATGTATTGCAGCCCTCTGCAGCCTCTGCCCTTCTTGGTTCTGCCATTCTGCACGTGCCTGTGCCACCATTACAGTCTGGAACATGCGTCTGGTGATACCAGCTGCTGCGCCCTGTACAGCAGGTGCATGTCTGCCAGAGGTCCTCCTACGAGCAGCACCAGCCACATGCCTGTGTGGCACATCACCAGTCATTACACTGGAAACATGGTGTGTAGGCACACCTTCTGTAGCCACCACACATTCCTGCTCAATGCCAACAGATGCTGACTGTCCTTCCTCTATGGGCAACGGTGATGTGGTATGTGTCGGCATCAGAACCGTGTGCAGGGATAAGGGGGACATAGGTGGGATGGTAACCAATGGCACAGCTTCTGCCCCTGACAACCCTGCCTGTACCTCATGCATATGGTCATCACCGCTAGTATCTGTGGGGACACTAACATCAGATGGACCGCAGGAGGGGAACGCACCTACACCACCTGTAAATACAAAGACATACTGTAAGGTACATTACACACACGCGGACACACACGCAGACACACATGCAGACACACACACACACACACACGCAGACACACACACACACACACACACACACACATGCAGACACACACACGCAGACACACCATGCATGTGATATTGCGGATGGCATGCAGCATTCCCACACTATAGCACAGGGAATGCAGCCCAGACATTAATAGTGTTAGTATGCATACCGCCCTGGGGTGCACACTACATCAAGCAGGTGTCATATCAGTAGGCATGCAGTACACACAATCATAGTAGTTTGCATGCATCACCGTGATACACCATGTGGTCACAGACAGGTTAACAGTACACATGGCTGACGTTACCTTGACATGTAATCCGCCGACATGTGTGGTAACATGTGGACATGTGTGACAATAGTGTCCCGCCACATGCACCACATCATAATGGGTTTCACAGTGCAGTGTTGTGTGTACAGCCTACAGATAGAATGCATGTTTAGCAAATATGTATGTGCAGGTGTGGTTAGTGTGAGCCGTGTACATAGCTATACAGTGGGGAGTACAGGCACTGTGCCACTGCATGGCAACAGGAAGCATGTATGTTGCTGTGCGATGCATAACATGGACGCATTGCATTGCCATGACTGCAACACAGTCATGCTGTTGCACAGCACATATATGGTAGATATCGGTGGCACCTCCAGTGGCTGCAGACAGGCATTTCGGTTGTCTGGTGTACCACATCAAATGTACAGATGGTCCACTACGGCTATGATCGCACTATGTGTGGACAATGTGCAACAGTGTCTATCCACATCAGACGTACTGTGTGGCAACATGCCTGTGGCTATCACCCATGGCCATGTGTGACTGGGTCTTGGACAATTGTGTGTGATGGGCATCGTGTACCCATTCCTGTGGTGTCCCATGTGACATACATCCATACATGTCGGAGGTGTCACAATCCAGAGGGCTATGCAGACAACAGTGTGGATGTTTGCTATGTTGGGTGTGGGTCATGTGATGGTGTGACAATATTGCAGACAGAACACCATGGGCGTGGGACATGTCAGGTGGCGTGTCACAACGTGTGCACACAATGCAGGGGCATATGTCACATTGGTGACACCTGTGTGCTGCCCAGATCACTGCTCACTGTGTGGTACTGTGTGCGTACCACGGATGGTGTTCCAATGCATACTACATATGCATCCATTGTAGAACACCTCCACCGTTGTATGCATAGCTGACCGCACATATCACACTGACAGGTACTGTGGTTTCATGCCGGTGTATAATAACGGTTGTATCTACTGTGCACGGGTGGCATGTGTGTGTCTGGTGGTGCAACCTGTATACCGTGACTGGAACAAAACTCAGGTGTGCATGTTATACCTGGCCACATGGCGAATAACTCTACACTGTAACATGCCCGTTACTAACAACAATCTCACCTGCAACGGACCCATGTCTGTGCGACACACCAGAGGTACCTGTATAGGGGCGACACAACAGTATAAACATTATCCATGACTGTATGACAGCCACAGTTTACACTGTGCATGTCACATCATGTACCTGTGTGATAGCATGTGGTATGCACACGTCTGCAAACACAACGTAGTATACTGTAGTATGCGGCTTGTGTGCCCATATACCTGGCATGTGTTGTTACTTTACATGATGTACAGTGACACCTACACCTGCAGTGGATATCATACTCATAGGCAAGACTGACTTACCAGGCAGCTCCAGGCTCATTGGTTGGGAGACACCCACCTCCACGATGGCGGCTAGTGTTTCTGCATGCTGTTCCCTGGGTGTCCCCAGACTGGCCGGGAGCTCCTCTGTGTGTGTGAGTGGGGGCTGGGTTGGTGGCCCACCACCTGTTCCACCTTATTCTCTGGCGATTGCGGCGGCACGCTATTTCACGTGCCGTATGAGGTCCGTGCAGTGTCGGCGTACCTGCTGGTAGGTGCGGTTGTTGCCACCCACGTCATTCACCCTCCTGTGCATATCCTGCCACAGGTTATCCCGCTGCTGTGCTTGCTGTGGAACATGGCTGAATAGCAAGTCATAGTTGTCATGGAGCAACGGTATGATTTCTTCATCCTCCTGGTGGCTGAAGGCTGGCAGTCATGAACGAGGCATTATCTGTAAGACATAATGATGGTGACAGGTCACATTCACACTGATGTACTGGCATACCGCTGAACAAACATTGCTATGACATGTACGACATCTGCACAGTAATCTCTGAGACGCATCATGACACTGACACAGCTGACATGTTGCTGTCACACCTGTCACACCGTTATGCAGTGGGTATCATATCATATCTCTGTGTCAACTCACCACACTGTACATACCCCATGTAGATGGTAACCTGCTGTGGACATGTGTACCTGCCTGCACCTGTGTTCATATCAATCAGCACGTGGCCCGATGTGTGCACAGTTCTACTGTTCACCTGGATGCTGTGTATTTGTCACATAGCATCACAGACGCAGCCGTTATGGACGTCAGCGGTGGCACTACACACATACACATGGACACCTGTACATGCATGTGTTGTGCCATATACATCTACTCAGCACTGTATGGGTGTTGGACAACCTGCCACGGCTCACCTGTATTGCACATGTGATACACATGGGACAATGTCTAATCATATGACATTAGCAGGGATGGTCATACATAGCATGTGCGCGCACACGTTGTACACGCTGACACACAGCACTTGTGACACCACAAGGTGCATCAGTGCCACATTACTGATCTGGTCAGTTGATAGTGCAAGTGCCATGTGGCCATCGCACCATGTATGACTGTGATGGCACGTGCAGCCTTGCTGGACAGGGCTGCATGGTATGGCAGGGTATATCACATACATGGCACAGGGATGTGTCCCACCTGTGGGATACCGGTATTGGTAGGGTGGCTGTCCATTCCATATGTCATTTCTATGGGTATATGGACATGTCGCATGTCCATCACCATGGTGTGGATGATGGCCTTCTGCAAGGTAGGCAGCATGCTGCCTGGTGGGGGTGTGTATGGTGCATGCTGGCATCGCACATCCATGCATACACATTACCCCTGACAGGTGCTATGTGCTGTGATATTGTTCAACACAGTGCTGTATGTACCCGCATGGTGATATCCCGTGCACATGGATGGTACCCCGGCCTGACATGGGTACCACATATGTCTACATCCAGTGCCTGCTGTCACCACCATGTCGGCGGGTGCACCGCACAGCACCATCCCTCCCACAGTGACCATGGTGTTGAGCACAGCCTAGGTATTCATTTATGGGGACGGGGATGTTCACATAGCGGGAGCACTGCTGGTATCATCCATCAGACCATACACGTATGACGCACACCTCACACACACAGCCCATTCAGTATGTTGTTCGCAACACTGACACAGCTATACTGCTAGGCCAGGGCCATTCCCAGCCGTACATACACAGATGCATAACACGTCTGTCTGTGGCATGGGCTACAATGACGGTGGGGTTCAACACATACCGTGTTCGACTGTGGCTGGCGCTGATGTTCTGTGCACATGTCAACACAGTAACCCTGTTCTACTGTAGCCAGCGGTGATGTGCTGTGCACATGTCAATGCTGCACATTGTGTTGGTGTCTGTCTGTCAACAGGCCAGTGGTGGAACACGCAAGGGTATTTGTAATCAAATATGCATGCCGCCCTGTACAGCTGTACTGCTAACATCTCAGGTGCTAATGTGTCATGGACATGCACACCTTACCCGGAAAGGTGATAGTGGATTGCCACCCGTACCCATCACCTCTTGTGGGTTGCTGTTATCCAACACCCTTTTTGTAGTGTATGTTCAGGCTATGCACCTGTGCAGGACATGTGGGCATGTAATGCATTACTGCGTACCTTTGCACCCATTGCATGACATGTCACACAGGTACACTGGCAGCCATACACGTCATAGCTTGATGAAGGTACGACAGGTGTTGTACACACGTAACACATATCCTGTGGGACATGGTCGTATGTACAGGCATGTCCGACAGTCATGTACCAGTGCTTCCCCTATATGACGGATATGCCGTACATGTAGCAATACAGCAACTGTCACATGTACTCGTGCAATGCCCCCCTACCAACATGGAGCGGTACTGCCTGTGGGGGATGTGCTTCTGCATCCATGCTGTGCCCATAGCTGTCAGTTGTACATCATTATGTGCAATGTACCTCATTTGGTGTTCTAACGGGTGCATGTTCATCACGGCTCCACATTGGTTGGGTCTGTCACACAGTCATTGTTGTACATGGTTTACATGCCAGCAGCCATGGCTTACTATATGTGAATCAATGTAATTCATCGTGATACCATAATTATACATTAGAGCAGCGTATTCCAGCCATCATATAGCCTTCCTAGATGACACTGTTAGCCAGCCAGTAGTAGGTGTTCCGCCATCTGCACATTAGTCACACAGTACGAGGGCTACTGTTACCCATTCTGGCGACAGGGTGCTGACAGCTGTGGATGGGTGTGATGCTGTCGACAACCATGACTGCACCTGACGGTCATGTCTGGATGGGTAACATTCACAACACACACCTACCTTCACGTAGTACCACATCATCTACAACAATGGACATTTCTGCCAGAACAATGTATGCAGTATGTCTGTATGACCACTGTAGGCACCACTGGTGGCCCCCAGCATGGCAACTGACAGCACCAGTGTATATCCCACAGACCCATGGGTTACACCATTCACAACGCACCAGTCACGGATGACCCTGCTGTGGATCACATTGCAGTTCCACACATCATGTTACACAAGGCATCATGCACTGAGATGTTGCGGACGGGTGAACAGCTCTGCAACTCAACATACGCACACATGACACATCACCTGGTACAATATATCTCTCATACAACATGTTATTGTGACTGCCCTGTGATGGCAATACACAGACTACGTGTACTGGGACATGCAATGGCTCACCGGTGTTATAGCCCTCTGGGTGTGTGTCTAGCCAAGTGTACAGTAGGCAGTGGTCTGGACACAGGGACACTGTACATTGACCTGCTGTGTCACTGCAACTGTTACCTATGCTCCTACTGTTATTGTACAGGCATGTGGTATCTGACCGCTATGACAGTCCTGGTCGACCACAATGCTGTGGCACTCATGACCTGCAGCCATCAGCCTGGTGTGTGGAGCACACATGTACATCTTCACATGCTATACTGCCTCTGTGGCAGTTTTACATAACTGTCTCCGGCAGGGCTATAACAGGCAGGCACGGCATGGGGTCATGTGGGGCAATGCTTGCATCTTCCACTGTGCTGCACACAAGCGAGGCACACACACTATTGCACCACTCACATATCTCTGCGGTGACTAGGACCTGCCACCATGCTCTGCGCAGCATGCCTGCGAGTACGGATTATACACGGATTGTACCTCCCAGGCACATACCTGGACTGGAACACCCACAGGTGAGGGGTTCACACATCACACAGTGTTTTGCACACATCCTGGATAGTTGCCTAACACAATGCATCATAGCTGCTCCATGTGCAGATACCCGTGTTTGTGACCGCTATACACATTGTAACACGCGACAGAGTCGACATTGTACACCACAGGTTACATACCGTCTGTGTTGTTATACTGTACATTGGGCCTCAGACAGCTAATACTGCCATGTGCTGACAGCAACCCACACTTCCCTGAAATAGACACCTATGTACCTACACATGCTTGAGTCATGCACTCCGCTCAGCTGGATGACACATTACACAACACATACCATACCTACACTACCCTTAGCATGCACAATACCTCCATGTGACTGGTGTGACGCACCTGGGGTTATCCCTCTTCGTGGATTAAACACATATGCTACATGGCCCTGCTAGCCACACCCTGGAAACACACCCATCGCAGCATGCACGGAACATGTGTACTACAACCAGTACTACTGACGTCTGCTGACAGCAGTTGTTAATGGCATGACACCCCAGCAGATGGACAGTGCACATACATATGCTGACACATACCACAGTGTGCTTCCGTAGCATGTACACAATTGCAGAAACCATGCTATTCCACACAGAGACATGGCGGTACTGACATGTTCACAGACGCCACTGTGGTGGTCATGTTCCATGCACATATGATGTACAACCACATGTGCAGGCTGTTGCACAGTGGTGTACATTCACATGTGTGGGGTGTATCACTTGTCAGCCATGGTGGGTCCTCGAGGTCCATCATCACATACTCCAAGGCTAGCTACCTAAACATGACTGCCGCACATTGTGGTGGTATGTCTGTATTGTTTGGCTACATCCACATCTGATGTCACATACAATAGTCACCCAGGCATTGCAGACCGAGCTAATGTTGGCAACGTGCCAGGCGATGGCGTACTTACTGACAATACACCCTCTCACTCACTAAAGGGTCGCAATCCGTACATAAACATCGTAGTGTCCCTGTGGACACGTACATGGTACTGACATGCACACGATATGTCCTGGGACGCTGGCCCGATGTCACCTTCCGATGTCCCTGGCTGTAATGTCCCACCAACCTGTTCGGTATATGTCTCCGCACCAGGCCACTATATTCACTGCTAGCCTGTTGTCGGACATTGTGTACCCTGACCACCGCACAGTGGCATTTCTCACACAACCCACGGGTGGCACTGCATTGCACGTGTGGGACTGTAGTCATACACCCATGACTGGACCATTCTGCATGGCAATGGGGCACATCCTCACGAACGTGATTCCCACACACATTGATGGCCTCCAGGCCTTTCCTAGCACCCGTGTTTGGCTTGTGTATGCCACAGCACGGCACATACACATACTGGCCACCTGTCATACCGTTGCATGGGCGGTTGGGGTGGTACTGAGGCCGACACGTCAGACATTGTCCTCACATTGCCCTTCAGCACCATTCCACGTTCTGGTAATGGCAACTTACACATCCACCTGCACATCATACCCTGTGTCTCAGGACCTTATGCTATGTGGCTCATGGACAGGATACACAGTGGTGCAAGCATACCATAGTACCTACTACATGTCAGGTACATATGGCATTACACAGTCCTCAGTCATGGGGCCCCTCATGTTCACTATATGCTTACATACAGAACATGCTGTCACAGAGTACTGTCCATGCCTAGATATCCCATGCCTACATACCAAGCGCCATTATTGCTCCACCAGCTCATACCGATACCAACCATATGGGTGTCAGTGTAGTGGATACATCATATGAGTATCATGGCATCAGGATGCATGACACATGCTGCATGCACATCACCTTTGCATAACAACATTCACCCACTGACTATCACATGGATACTGGTCCCGTACATACATATCACATTGTACATGGTTGCTGTACACATATATGCCACACACAGTCCTGGGGTTACTGTATTCCACTGTGGCATGGATACCCTTCTGCAAGGCCACACCTATCTGTACTGTGTGTGATGCTGGTACATAGGTAGCCATTGTACCTCTGAAATACACACATCTACACACAGTCAAGGGTACACTACCACATTTATGGTGTACCTTCAACAACAGCTACAGCTTTACATGGCACAACATTGTCATGCCACGATGTTTACCAGGGTCAGACGGTTTACATATGCGGCTGACATACGGACAACACATCTGTACACATCTGCATACCACATACTCAGGGGTGTCTTCTGCTCTGACACGGCCCATGTCCTCCACATTACTGATGCATATACTCCTCATACATGACATCTGCGGTAGGCAGTGTGAACGGACTGCTCCTGGATATGTGCACACATGCCACACTGCATGTGCTGGGCTTCTGTGTTACTTCCACAAACACAACACACACCATGCTGTGGAACATAGGTCCTGTGCACATCCCGCAGGGACACACAGTAGCACTGATCATGTGATACCTCCCTTGCTGTTTGAGTGACACGTAGTCCTGGTACCACCACAGCAGCGGTACTGTGTAGACATGCAGTTGACACCCGCCTCTGCTGTTCACAGGACACTACCATGGGGAGGTGACACTACTGTGTACACTGCACATGTGTTTACACATGGACCTACCAGACTGCATTGTTGCCCACTGTGCACCTGTGCAGCTGCTACAGATCCTTTGGGCATGGTTACTTGGTGTCCCTTCCATTTCAGCTAGCTATCATGCTACTACTCTGTCCCATACCTACAGGCCATATGTATCCTGTTATTGTACATACCAATAGGCGATACCTGTGTTATGCATGATATGCCTGTGATACTGTGTATGATATCTGTCATATCTACCTAGACAGCTTTACATTACACATATTTCACATAGTATCTCCTAATGCAGGGCATACTTGCACGTCGGCCGCACCTTACATATGACATCAACGGTATATGCCCATACACATGCGTGCTGTGACAGTATACATACATGTCCTATCCCCTGCTATGGCACTTCCTTGTTGGACATCCACTGCCAGCAATGGCGTGTGGTATGGCATTGTTCTCTCTAATGCCCCCCTGTGGTATCCTTGTGGTGTCTCCGCTGTGTACATGATGTCCCACTGCTGTACACATGGTGTCCGCAAGCGTTGGTATGCTCAGCAGGATATCACTACGTAACTACCTTTCACCACTTTCTGCATTACGGACAAGTGTAATTAATTACAACCACCATTCACATACAGTACAGCTTCGTCATACACATCATGCGTTACACAACCGTACATATCGTGTCTTCTACATACCTTGTCGGTGTTTCGTTCTGTGTTTCGTTCCATGTATCGTTTTTCCATTTTCTTTCGCTTTCGATTGTACACTGCTGGTTCGGTATGAGCATACGGTTTGAATATCCTGAGAGTCATCCTTATATCCGTTGATACCTGCAACATGTGAATTCATCCCACCAATTGCTGTTCCTCAGTGAGTAATTACGTGCATATCACCTGTGCATCTACTCCATTCGGAAATTACGCGTCGATACTGGGGTATAATTGGATTCCTCACCTGGGCGTTGGCTATTTGCCCTACCTTCGTGGAGATGGTCTGTATTGTGTTATGCTATGTGTAACTGCAACCGCTATGCGTGGCAACAGGTATATTTTGAAGTAATGTTACCCGTGGATTGTGTGTGTAGGGTGTAGTATTTGGTTCGACATGTGGGTGTCCCTGTCCTGATGACGAATGATAACGGAGTATTGCATTCAAAACTGTAACATGGCTGTTGTATTCCTTTATACAATGCATGCAAGTATGCATCTGCCTTTAATTGTGTCTCCCACGCGAGATGTTGTGGTTATGCAGATGTCATTGACTGACTGTATGTCTGTGCTGCTATTACGGTTTGTATTCCTTTAATATCTACGGTGGGGGATATCGGTGGTTGTACGTGATGGATACGGGTTGTGGGCCTTGCATCTCTACATAGACAGTATAGTTGTCTGTGTGCTCCATCCGTACCTGGAGAGTTAACAGTTAATAGTCTTTTGTTATGGGAGTGTAGCTTGGGCTGTTGTTAATTGGTTCCAATATCGTCTGCAGGTGGCCTTGCTGCATGTATACCCCCGTAACTTCTGCGGTATATCAGCGGCTATGTCTACATGAGTAATTACGTGCATATCACCTGTGCATCTACTCCATTCGGTAATTACGCGTCGATACTGGGGTATAAATGGATTCTCCACCTGGGCGTTGGATATTCGCCCTACCTATGTGGGGATGGTCTGTATTGTCTTATGTTATGTGTGACTACATCTGCTATGCATGGGAACTAGTATGGTCTGCATTCATGTCACCCATGGATTGTGTGTGACAGGTGTAGTATTTGTTTCAACAAGTGGGTGTACCTGTCCTGCCGACGTATAATAACGGAGTATTGCATTCAAAACTGTAACTAGGCTATTGTTTGCATTTCTACAATGCATGCAATTATGCAACCGCCTTTAATTGTGTCCCCCACACGATATGTTGTGGTTATGCAGATGTCATTGACCGACTGTATGTTTGTGCTGCTGTTACGGTTTGTATTCCTTTATTATGTACAGTGGGGGATGTCGGTCGTTGTACGTCACGGATACGGTTTGTGGGCCTTGCATCTCTACATAACCAGTATAGTTGTCTGTGTGCTCCGTCCCTACTTGGATAGGTGACAGTTAATTGTCTTTTGTTATGGGATTGTAGGTTGGGATGTTGTCATGTGGTGTTGGTATCGCCTGCGGGTGAGCTTGATGCATGTATACCTCAGTAACATCTGTGGTATATCAGCGGTTGTGTGTACGTGACAACTATCCCTTGTCATTCTGTCCCAGATATTTGCAGTCATTGTGGTCCTGTTGTTGGGATAGCCTGTTTGCCAGTGGTGACACATATTCAGATGGGAATTGATTGTTTGACACTTGTAGAACACACAGCGGTGTTTACGGGCCAACATGTGGCCACGGTCAGTACTGGGGTAGCACATACGTATTTCCGCGGTACATACCTATTGCTGTGTGACTTTGCCGACGTATCATATTGCAATTAACATATCGGTGTCGTACATACAGGCATGACTATTACATACGTCCTTTCCAGTTCATATGGGGTATATTCCTGTGCTACCATCTGGGACATATTCACTTTGTATCATTCTATGTCGCGACACACCTAGCCAGGGTGGGGCTGTCACTACTACTTTGGGACTAGTAGTGTACATATGCCTGAGGCTAGTTTACCGTATGCCTACACCTAATATTCCGCTCTGCCTCTAACGTGGCACCAACATACACATGTTGCAGACACACACATTACACTCACACAGCGATGCATATGGCACCCTCACCACACACATACACATACTATGGCACTCACGGGGACGGTTGCACACAGTACCTACGTGGACCGCAACACCGGCGGCGGTGTCTACCTCTCCCTTCATATCATCATACTATTACACGCGCATGTACTGTTACAGTACTGTGGTCTGACGATCTTTCCGCCTCGCGGTTATGCATATCGGTATGTTACCCGTTCCATGGTTCGCAGTATCCTCTTATGTTGAACCTCCCGGATGTTCAGGTTGTCGTTTCACTATGTATACTATGTACAGATATCGCGGGTTACATCTCAGTCACCTTATATCCCTCTAATTCCCTGTCTTAACTGTAGTGTATATATATGTATATGTGTACATATATTTCTATATAGATATAATTATGTCTATCTACATATATATATATACACACATATATATATATATATATATATATATATATATATATATATATATATATATATATATATATATATTTATATATTTATATGTATACAGCTTGCGGTGAACGTGGCAGGCATACAGCAACGCCGTATGCTGTAGGACCCGCGTACTGTTCAGGTGTTGGCGTTACATGCTCCACTGGCTGTTGGGTGTACAGTGTTTGGGGGCTGCCTATGTTGGAGTAACACATGAGGCCACCCATACAGTACACTTTACAGGTGGTCATGTTTGTGTGCCGTCCATTTCACTGTGTGTGCAGGTAGGGAGGTGTCAGTCCATGGGGCCTACACTGTCAGAGTATGTGCTATACGTTCCCTCTTTGCCAAGGCGTAGGCATATTGGGAACACCTCCGTCTGCCTACTGGGGCTGGCACAGTGTGTTCCTGGTCTGGAACCCACTGTGCCTGGACTGGCCTTGGCAGTTGTGGTGGGCTTTGTGGCCCTTCACCATTATGTCCCTGCAGCAGCTGCTTCCGCAGGATCATATTATGTAGCATGGCACATACTATGAATATGTGGGCACATGTGCCTGGAGAGTACTGCAAGGCTCCACCAGATGTATCCAAGCACCGGAACCGTAATTTCAGTATCCCGAACACACGCTCTATGATTATTCTGGTTTGTGCGTGTGCCTCATTATGGCATTCTTGCATGTGTGTGTGTGCATTTCTGATGGGAGTCATCATCCACAGCTCCAGTGCATAGCCAGCATCCCCCACGAGATGGCCTTGTGGGATGTCCCCCCTGGCAAATACCTGATACAGCTGTGAGGCATGCCAGATATGGTAGTCGTGGTAGCTTCCAGGGCTGCCAGCACACACATCCATGATAATGCCCTGAGCATTGCACACGACCTGGCAATTGATGGAGGGGAATCCCTTGCGGTTTATGTAGCGTCTACCCTGCTCGCCAGGTGGTGACTTGATTTGTATGTGCGTACAGTCTATCGCACACAGTACCTCCGGGTATTGTGCCACATGGTGGAATTGGCGCATATTGCTAGCCAAATCCTCCTGAGATCTGGGGAAGTATATATGCTCATTGGCATGTGGTAACATGGCATCCAGGAACTGGTGTAGTACCCTGGATGCTGATGCCTGTGAGATGCCCAATATATCTCCAGTTGGCCTTTGAAAGGTACCTGTGGCCAGTATTCACAAGCTTACACATACCTTTGTGTCCACTGGGATGGGTTCCCCTCTGTTGTTTCTTGTTCTCAGGTGTGGCCGGCACAGCTCCACTATTTGCTGTAACGTGTCCCTGTCCACCCTGTAACGCTCTACTATCTCCAGGTCTTGTAGCCCCTGGTAGGTTACCCTTGGTCTGAACACTCTCCTTCTCCTCCGAGGCCTACGGTGGTTGTTGGCACCCTCCTCAACAACACCGTCTGTCTCTAACACATGCTGATGGATCACAGCCACGGCAGCACCCAACATGTACATTTTAAAAGTTCTCCGTGTGTTTACACCTATGGTGCGGCATTTGGGAATACACGGCTGTGTGCTGTGTGCATTCACACTTTATACTATTGTGCTGTGCACACCAATGATGTCATAGGGTGTGTTTGTATGGCCATATCTGGGGGTTATCTTGCGTGTTTTACAGATGGAACTACAACGCTGTTGCCTTTGGTGTTGCATTACTCTTGCCTGCCATGGATTACCTTTCGACCTTCCCTTACTATTTCTGCACGTTGCACCTACTATTTTCTGGCATGCATCCTGCAGAGCACTGTCATGTGTACTTTCTAGGACATGGCATATCATGCGTTTTGTGTGCTGCCGCCATTGTGCTGCCTGTCTGCTTTGCTCTGCTGTGTCAGGTCTTCTATCTTTGCAATCTGCTACCTCCCCTACTTTCTTTGCATTTATATGCCTCCCCTATCCCGTTTTGCAGGTTTCTGCATGCAGAGTTGTCAGCTGCCGCCGATTGGCCTTCATGGGTTGATTAGTGCTGATTGCTCATTAGTACTCCAATTACACTTCTTCCGCATTTCCTCATATTCTTAACATCACCTTCCTGTTTCCAATGTTGTTTGCGGGGCGAGCGTCACATGACTAGGTTAAGGGAACGTAGACATCCTCATACACATGCACTTCTGCGCGCATTGTGTGCTCTCAGCTGAACTATTACCCCACACCCCGGTCCTGCAGCTGTGATTTGCGATGTACAGCCCAGGTTTGCTGTGCTCCAATGTGCTTCCTGCTATGGTGGCACACCCCTCTGCAGATGACATGTATTCCCTCTGAGCCACTCCTCGGTGTATTACCGCTGCGCCGTTTGGTACAGCCTTACGCCGGCGGGGGATTTGCGATTCAGTATTATCTGCCTCATTTGCATGGCATTGACTACTAATTCATAGTTACCACGCCGAACACTGCCGCGAGTCCTTGGCAACCCTTGCACCATGGTTGTGGCATTCCATGCATGCCATGGCGTATTATGCTGTGAACCTGATGTGTATTACGCTGCTGTTTTATAACATTGTTATATTATTTCATTGTATTGCACCTTCCGCAAACATCTGATGTGAGTTGCTGTGGACATGCCATTTAAGTTGTTATTTACATGTTGTGCATGTTTTCTTTTGACATTGTCTGTGTATTTCGCCATTGGCATATGGTGCCAGTGTGATACCTGGGTCTGACACTCTTCCGTTACTCCTATGTTATGTTTGGGAAAATGTAAACCGTTTTTTTTTTGGTTTACATTGTCGTGGGCTTATGCTACGCCTGCGCCACTTCGTGAATCGCTATATGCCTTCATTTGCATGGTGCAACACCGCACATGGGGTGTTTAGCATACCTATGCTGGTGGCTGCGCAGATCCGGTGCACGCCGGTAGTGCACGTGGGATTGGATCGTACATGAATCGCTCGGCGGCCATATTTGGTGTTGTAATGCCTATGCTATGCGTGCGCCTGGCGCAAGGTTCATGAATCCCGGGGTTTATTTTTTAGATTTCTCTGGTATCCCAATAAACCAAGAATTGCTTTAAACCATCATATGACAAACTGGGCAACAGGAGGGTTAGGGCTACCAAATCTAAAATTATATTAATTATCAGCAATTATAAAAACAATGGGCCGCATTCATGAAGGCTTGCATGGTGTCTAAGAGTAGAGCAAGACTCCATGCAGCCAACATGTCCACCGAGCGATCCAGGAACAGCCGGTAGGGGCGTGTAAGACAGCTCTCAAAACTAGTCCTACATGGACAGGGCTTGGATATGCAAATTACCTCAATTGCAGGTGAAAGCTATGCAAATGAGGTAAATTTATGATCCAGAAACCGAACCTGTCCGAGTAGGAGTAGTGTTATTTGCAGAAATGTACTCAGTTGACAACTGAGTACAGTTCTGCAAATAGCAAAATGGAGCCATGACAGCCCCCCAAAAAAGGATGCCTTTACAGGAGGAAGCATGCCAATGGCCAAATATACGGCCATTGACAATGTGAAGTGATGCAAAATAAAAATAAAATAACTTTTTTTTTTCATCCCGATCTCCGGGGTTTAAGCGTAGCGCAGCGCCGCGCAAATGCGCTGCAACCAAAAAAACAGAAAATTAATAATTAAGATCCACAAATGTGGATTTTATTGCTGATATGAATTTACAATGCAAGTGAATGGAAGGCTGAAGACAACATGGCCACAAAGTAGAGGTTGCTAAGGGGAGAAGCTCAGTCTAAGAGATGTAACCAAGCATTAGTAGGCAATCCTATGCAAATGAGGGTTAGGATAGTGAATCGCAAGTTTACATAGCAAATGAGCACAGTCAGTGGAGTGTAGGAGTAGGATAAGGGGAGTAACAGAGTACAAGATAGCTGACATCATGAGGGGGGCATGTATGAAAGAAATGAAGCTCATTGGAGCTGAGTGGCATGTGTCAGGTGACATTTACATATCATTGAAAGAGGTGCGTCAACAGGTAGGCTAGGTAAAGTAAAGAAATTGAAGGTGTATGCCGTGGATAACACCAAAGATTCTTGCTTAGCGTGCATGTGTGCGTGTGCATGCCAATAAACCCGAGTAAGACAGTGTGCACTCGTGTTAGCGTGTGTGCGCACGTGTACGCCGGAGTAAGCATATGTAAAGCTGTGTAAAGAGTTGTAAGTGCATTTGCGCCGGTGTGCGTGCGTTTTAACAAGAATAAGCAAGTTTTAGTCCATGTAAGCATGTGTGCGCGCGTGTTAGCTATTGTGTGCATGTTTGCACTTGTGTGCGCGGCGCTCCACCCGAGGAAACAGAAAGGAAAAAGGAAGCACACCAAATAGTAGGAAGTTACCAGGGAGTACTAGCAGAGCTAGCAGGTGAAAACAATCAGAATCAGGCAATTACACAGGCAGTACACTAGCCCAGCCCAGCACTTAAAACTCTGCAAGCAACAGTCCATTATGTTTCTCTCAAGAGACACTGCAACACTGCAGTAAGCTAATAGAAGTGAAAACTGAAAAAGCTTTACTGAGACAAAGAAATGTTAGGGGCTGCCATTGCTGTTATAAGGCAACATATGCAACATGTTGAGGGTGGTGATAATGCAAATGCTGCTGGACAACCCACAGTGAGGAGACGGAGAAGAGTGTACAGGCCCAGGGTAAACTACCAAGGGCTACATGAGCTGGAGATAGTGGAGCGCTATAGAGTGGACAGAGACCTCTTGCAGCAAATTGTTGAGCTGTGCAGGCCACGCCTCACACACAGAACCAACAGAGGAGAACCAATTCCAGTGGAAACCAAGGTATGTGCTGGCCTAAGAATATTAGCAACAGATACCTTCCAGAGACCAACTGGTGATATGATGGGGATAAGACAGGCATCAGCATCCAGGGTACTGCACCAGTTCCTGGATGCCATGTCAGGACATGTCGGTGAGCATGATTATTTCCCCAATTCCCATGAGTAATTGGCCAGCAATATGCGTCTTTTCCAGCAAATAGCGGAATACCCTGATGTAGTGGGTGCAATAGACTGCACGTACATATGCATCAAAGCACCAGCTGGTGAGCGGGGTAGGGTCTACTTCAACCGCAAGGGCTTCCCCTCCATCAACTGTCAGGTCATGTGTGATGCCCAGGGCTTTAATACTGAATGTGTATGCTGGCTGCCCTGGAAGCTACCATGATTCCCATATCTGGCATCTGACGCAGCTGTACCAGACATTTGCCAATGGGGACATCCCGCATGGTCACCTAGTGGGGGATGCTGGCTATGCACTGGAGCTGTGGCTGATGACACTCATCAGAAACGCACACACACCTGAACAGGAACACCATAATAAGGCACATGCACAAACACGAAATGTAACCGAGCATGTGTTTGGGCTGCTCATGTCACAGTTCCGGTGCCTGGACACATCTGGTGAAGCCTTGCAGTACTCACCAACTACGCATACCCAAATTGTCATGGTATGTGCTATGCTACATAATATGATCCTGCAAAAACAGCCGCAGCAGGACCAGCATAGGCCTGGGCCAAACAGCCCCCCACCATTGCCAAGGCCATCACAGGCAGAGTGTGACTTGGAGGAGGAACAACCTGAGCCTGCCCCAGTAGGCAGAAGGAGGAGTGCCCAGTATGCTTTGGCCTTGGCAAAGAGGCAACGTATAGCACTTACACTGGCTCAGTAGGAACCCTGGAAATTATACCTCTCTCTGACTTGTACATATAGTAAAAAATATGCCTAAATTGACACCACCTGCTTCCAAACATGTATAGAGAGTGTAGTATGTGCATCCGACATAGCCAGCCCTGCAGCACCACCTGAGGCATGATTGCCATGTGTTAAGCAATATAAAGCAGTGCTAAACAGCATTTACCACCATGTAGTATATGTAAAGAAAATCGCACACACCAACTAGCATAACTGTGGTCAATGCAATGTTGAGTAATATTGGGCAATGTCCAGCAGTGTTGGTTAATACTGAGCAATGTTGGACAAGCTGGGTCTAAGTATATGAAGGTCTCTCCAAACACCATTATATTGGGTGACTTCAACTACCCAAACATTGACAGGGAGCGGTTCTCAAGGCCCAACACCCTAGCCCAAAGGTTCCTAGAATTTATAAACTCAAATGCTATGGAACAACTAGTCACCACCCCCACAAGAGGGGATAACATAATGGACCTGGTCATCACCAACTTGGGGACTCTATGGTCCATACCAGAGGTATTCCACTCATTGGTAAGATCGGACCATAAATCAATTCCACTGGATATCCACATCCCGATCCCACCCACAGCCCAGAAAACCACAGTGAAAAACTTCTCAAAAGCTAATGTCACACTTCTCAAAACTGAGGTGGAATCCTTCAAGACCCCCGGGCCAGTGGAAAGTACGGCTCAAACTGCGGAATCCTTTATAAACGCATTCTATGGACAACTTCAGGAATGCATGAATCATGCTATCCCAAACAAAACCAAGACCCAATCATCCAAACGCAGGCGTCCTGCCTGGTGGACCCCAGCCATGAATATGCTGTATAACAGAAGGAGGATGCTACTACATGATAGAGCAAAATCCCTAAAAGGAAATGCATCTCTGATCAGTACTAGCAAAAAACTACGATCCCTCATAAAATCATCCAAGACCAGCTTCGAGAGAAAAATTGCACAGGACACTAAAGATAATCACACGGCCTTCTTTAGTTATGTTAGGAACCTGAGTGGCAACTTCCAGATATGCTCAGAGTTGGTCCAAAATGACAATAAATACACTGAACCCACAGACATTGCCAACATCCTGGCAGACAGGTTCAGTGCAAACTCCCCCCCCCCCGAAAGATCAAATATCTATTCCAGCAGAGTGCTGCCTCCCTAACATCTCAGATGCTCAGGTGAGAGCCGCTCTCTCCAAAGCAAAAAACACAGCATCAATGGGAACAGATGGTGTCCCGGGCTGCGTTCTACATGAACTCAAAGAAGAGCTAAACCCCCACATAAAGCTGCTGTTCAGTCTCAGCCTTACTACATGATATGTACCCAAAGAATGGCGTACAGCAACAGTGGTCCCACTCCACAAAGGTGGTGCCTCTAAGGACCCTGGAAACTATCGCCCCATAAGCCTGACTAGCCTGGTCTGCAAAGCTATGGAGAGGATCATCATGGAACTCATAAACAAAGGCATTGGGGACCTACAGACACTGGATCCTACCCAATTTGGCTTTGTTAAGGGCAGATCTTGCCTCTTAAACCTGGTTGATTTCTTTGAAACAATCACCAAGGCCATTGATGAGGGCAAGGTAGTCCACACAGCCTACCTGGACCTCACAAAAGCCTTCAACACAATTCCCCATTGGGCATCATAGATAAGCTCTCCAGCTTAAATATAAACCCCTATGTCATAAGATGGGTTGCAAACTGGCTCAAGGACAGAACCCACATAGTCAGAATTCCTATAGCCATGTCAGACTCTAAACCAGTTACAAGTGGAATCCCACAAAGCTCAGTCCTGGGACCTCTTGTGTTTGGCGTTTATTTTTTGGAGGTACAGGCTAACACAGGAGGACTGTGGCTGACCAGGTTCGCAGATGACTGCAAACTGGGCACCATAATTGACTCTCCAACTGACACAAGCATCCTCCAAAAGGGTCTCATAGAGATGGGTAACAGGTGCCAGAGCCATGGCCTAAAGCTAAACACCAAAAAGTGTATAGTCATACCCTTTGGAAAAAACAAAGTGCCCACAAATTACCACATAGGCGGGAATCCATTAAGTGTGGAAGAAGTAATTAGGGACCTGGGGACCCAAGTTTACAGTAATTTCCCCTTTGACAACCACATTGCCATAGTGGTTAAAAAGACCTTCTATATAGCCCACCTTATCATGAAAGGATTCACATCTACATCGAGGGAGGTCATTGTGCCCCTTTATTCATCCCTCATCAGGCCCATAATTGAATACAATGCCCCATTTGGGATGTACCTTACCCGACACCTGCAGCAACTAGAAAGACCCCAAAAGTACCTCACAAAGAGGATCATGGGACTCAAACAAATGCCATATGCTGCTCGGTTAAAGAAACTACAGCTCTACTCAGTTGCATACCGCCTACTTAGAGGCGATCTATGCCTGACGTATAAAGCCATGTCCAACCCAGAATTAATGAGCATGCTCCACCTCAGAAAATCCAAATCCCGTAGAGCTACATGCTCGAGGGACTTGAACATGAGCACTGAAATAAATTGGACATGCTGGAGAGACAGATTCCTAACCCAGAGGCTCCCTTCGCTCTGGAATAGAATCCCAGTCCATGTTAGGCAGAGCCCCTCACTGACTCTCTTCAAGAGGAATCTTGACGAGTGGATGGGAGATCGTAGGTTTACCACGGGGATTACTTCAGTGTCACTACTAGACAGAGGCACAGTAAACTAACCTTAAAAAGGGCACAGTAAAATCAGTTCAGAGGGTGGCGAAAGCCAAACACACTCTGGCTAGGCTTGTAAATGCCTTAGGGCAGATAGCCTAGTATGAACCTATGAACCTAAGTAGGGCATAGCTGAATAAAAAGGCAACATGCTCATATTTGCTCTACTGGCCCTTAAGCAGTTTTTTCTGCTCAGTATGAAAATGTAAAGCAGTGATGGGCCTCAAACCCAGGATACTGTGCACTATTGTCATAGTTTTGAACCACTAAGCTATGACAGTATTACAGTGGTCAGTTGGTATGAAGAAATGTTGATAAGTCTATGCTAAGTATTCCATGGAAACCCTGCAGGCACAGCATAATCCCTGTTGAGTTATGACACAAAGGTGAGTCCCGCAGTAAGAATAGAACCTGACTTTCAACACACACAGTAGAAATGTTAATATTGGACATGTACACATACATCAACAGATGTAGTGGACCTCAGACAGCAACATACTGAAAGGTCACACTGGGCATGCTCACATACTTGAATAAATGAGACAAATGTCAGGCAACAGAACACTGACAGTCTGAACTGGGCATGCTCACACACTTAGGCCATGTCGGAGTACAGCAGTGGGCCACACATATCAGGGAGTTGCATGTTTTAACCTAGGAACCTCTCACTATCCAGCAATCTGCCCTGTGCACACAGTTATAGGACAACATACACATATAAAATATAGTGGAACCCTGTCATAATCAAATATGTTCTGCAGATACCCAAGTTGTTCATAGAAAGTGGGAAAGCAAAGATGATAAAACCTGCAAACAGTATCAGCAATAAACATTGTACATCCTGAACATTAGCATAGGTTCAGAGGTTGATACTAGCCTATCCGACCTAGGGCATGTACAAGCCTAGCCAGAGTGTGTTTGGCTTTCGCAACCCTGTCAAAGTAGAACACTGTGCCTGTGAATAGTAGGTCACACAAGATAGCCCATTTACGTTTAGTGTATTGTGCCTCTGTCTAGCAGGGACCCAGAAGATATCCCATGGGTAAACATAAGATCACCCATCCACTTGTCAAGATGTCTCCTGTAGGTGGTCAGTGGGTGGCTCTGCCCATGCAAAACCGGGATTACAATCCAGAGTGAGTGGAGCCTCTGGGATAAGAATCTGTCCCTCCAGCATGTTCTATTAACATCTGTGCTGAGGTATATGTCCCTGGAGTGTGTAGCTCCAAGTAAGTCGGATATCCTGAGGTGGAGCATGTCTATTAAATCTGAGTCGGATATTTCCTTAAACTACAGGCACACAACACATCCGTGTAGATGGTAAGCAACTGAGTAGAGCTGGAGTTACTGTATCTGAACTGTGCAGGACATCCATGTGAGTCCCTACATCTGCTTGTTGAGGAACATTTTTGGCCATTACAGTTGCTGCAGGTGTCGGGTAAGGGACATCCCAAATGTGGCATTGTAACCAAGCATGGTCGTGATGAGTATAGGGGCATAATGACCTCACTTGATCAACATGTGAAACCATATGGGATAAGGTAGGCTATATAGAAGTTCTGTCTAACCACTTTGGCAATGTGATTGTCAAAGGCGGGAGTACAAACAAGTCATGTCCCTAAACCCCTAACAACTACTACCGTATGTAATGGATTACTACCTATGTGGTAATGTGTGGACATGTTGTTATTCCCAAAGGGGATGACTATGCAACTAATGGCATTTAGCTGTAGGCCATGGCTCAGGCACCAGTCATCCTATCTCTGTGAGACCCCATTTGAGTATGCATGTGCCAGCTGGAGAGTTGACTATGGCACCCAGTATGCAGTCATCTGCGAACATGGTCATCCATATTCCTCCTGTGTTAGCCATACATCACACAAATATATACTGAACAAGAGAGGTCCCAGGACAGAGCCTTGTGTGATGCCATGTGTAACTGGTGTATAGTCAGACATGGCACCTGCAATACTGAGCATGTGGGTGCTATCCCTGATCCAGGTAGCAATCCATTGTGTGAGATATGTGTCTATATCGACGCCGGTGAGCCTATGCATAATGGCCAAGTGGGATATTGTGTTGAAGGGTTGTGCAAGGTCCAGGCAGGCTGTGTGGACAACTGTCCCTTCACCGATGGACCTGGTAACTGTTTAAAGAATACGAACAGGTCTCGGAGGCAAGATCTGCCCACAACAATGCTGAAATGTGTAGGACCCAGTGTCTGTAGCTTCCCGATGTCTATGTGCATGAGTCCCATTACAAAACGCTCCATAGCTTTGCAGAACAGGCTAGTTAGCCTTATAGGCCGATATAGTCTGTGGTCCATTGTGGCAGCAACTCTGTGGAGCAGGACCAATATAACTGTACACCATTCCATGGGTACATATCCTGCAGTAACTCTGATATTGAACAGTGACGTAATGTGAGGGTTACGTCTGTCATGAAGCCCATGTAAGATGCAGGCCGGGACACCATCTGGTCCAAGGGCGCCCGCAGGTGGGTGCACTTGCACCCCCCTGGAATCTGCTAAGCATTTCAAACAGTTTTTTTTGTGGCTGAGCATTTATTTATTTTTTGTCGTTCTTCTTTAAGAAGATCGCGGTGCTGACATCATTTCAACTAGACTACATGGGCTGACATCATGTGTGTGCACCCCCTGGATATTTGAGCTGCGGAAGATGGATTATGCAGCCAGGAACGGAAGATGGGACCCGTTCAGGTAGTGTGTGTGTGTGTGTGTGTAAAATGCCCCAGGTGTACATGGTGGTAGGTAGAGAATAAGGCTTGAACTCTGTACCTTGGGCCCAAGTGGCAAGAGCCTGAATTCCCTACCCACCACCATTTGTAAAAATATTTCAGGATTTTCCCTCATACCTTTTCTGTTCCTCATAAAATCTGTGGTTTCTGCATTTGTGTCCTTGTTGCCTGACAGCTAAGTGTTATTATTTGGTTATATTCTTGGATGTCTGGAGTGTTTCTCCCTGGGCCTCTGCTAAAAAAAATTGCTTTTTTGTTTTCAAAGTCAGACTTTCCTGGTTAATAAATGTAAATGGACACATTTCAATATTGGACTTCTTTTCTTCAGAAAGTGTATGGTAACAAAAGCAAGCTTTTATTCTAGCAATTTTCTAAGTGTACAAGATGGATATTTGAAATGTATCCCTGTGTTTGGGACTGTATTCCCCCCATTATTGGCTTCATCCAGGTTTTGTGCTAGGGTTGAGAGTTATGGTAAGAATTGAATTCACTGAATATGTTTGGGGGCTGTATTCACCCAGTATTGACTTTGTTCAGGTATTTATTGGCTTCATCCAGGTATTTATTGGCTTCATCCAGGTTTTGCTAATGTTGAGAGCTATGGTAAGAACTGATTTCACTGAAAATGTTTGGGGCTATATTCTCTCATTACTGGCTTTGTCCGGGTGTTATTTGCTAAGAGGTTGAGAGCTATGGTGAGAACTGAATTCACTGAATGTTTGGTGGTTGTAGTCACCCATTATTGGCTTTGTTCAGGTCTTTTGTGCTAAGAGGTTGACAGCTGTGCTATGGTGAGAACTGAATTCACTAAATGGTAAAGTTTCAGTCTTCCTCTTTCACAAAACAGCTGATTTGGCGTAGTGGTATGTTGCTTTGACTTTTGCATGGGGTCCCTGGGTTCAAGTCGTGGCAGTGAAATGTATGGTGGTAATGCAGCATTTTATTCTAGCAATTTTCGAACATTATACAAGCAATGTTTAAAATGTGTCCCTGTTGTTTGGCCTTTGCCCCAATAAATTTCGACTTTTCCAGATTTCTTGTGCTGCAAAGTTCAGAGATACAGCTGAGTGTCGAGTAGATTTTACAAGGAGCTGAGAGCTGCAGGGGAGCAAAAGTTTAGTGCTGATTATGTTTAGTCTGCTTACATTAATAGCACAACAGATAGTGTACTTGCTTTAGATGCTGAAGGCTGTGGGTTCTACTCCAGTAGGTAAATGCATTGCTGATGCTGTATTGTGTTGTAAAGGGGTGGATGCTGCAGTCCTTTTGGCAAAGATACCTAGTAACTATGAACCTGTTAACAGTTTGCTATCCATTCTCTATTAGCGGTATTACTAGCTTTTCATTTTACTGCATGCAACAAAGGCAATTTATTCTTCAAGGGTAACGGCACTTTATTTGTAGATTAAACAATGACATATAAAGTGTTTGCTAGCAGCAACCTCTATTAGTTACAAATTTCTTCAATGTGGATTTTACTACAGAGATTGTGTATTTTTACTGATACTGGTGGACTTGAGTAGACTTTATGATGGAAATGTTCTGAATTGGGCAATTTTGTCATTGGTGGATGCTTTTGTTTCTTTGTTTACTGGAAAAATTTTCAAAACAATAAATTTAAAATGCCCTTTAACAACTGTATTGTACAAGGAATATAATGTAATACAGTCAGGAAGGTGTATCAAAGAGCATGTGTATGTTATGTTCGAGGGGCCTATGATTTTGAAGACAGCCCAGAGTTAATATTTGCAATTGGCAAAATGTATTTTCTCTGAAAGTGGGTTTCGTGCTGTTTCAATGCATGTGAGTTTCAAGGGCAGAGAAGTATTAATGTTAGTCTATTTTCATTGAGACTGCATTGCTTTAACAGATGTGTATTAGGGTTTGTGCTGTAAAATGCAAAATAACTTTCAAATGAAATCCTAAATCATCATGAAGTAAAGCAGTATGCACAGTAGTGTCTATGGTAGATCGGACAAAATAACCAAGGAATGAGATATTGGAATGTCTGCAGGGGGCTCCATTTGACCATGATTTTGTGAGGGGGATAGCAAACTCAGACAGCCCGGTTGAACTATACCTCTCAGTTGTCCATATCTTTGCAGAATTAATAGATATTTGCTGCTTATTTTTGGTTTGTTTCTCAAAATTTGTGGTTTTCTAGCAAATCATTTAGGAATGAAGCCATTAAATGACAGACATTGAGTTTCAGATGTCATAACCTTCAGAAAAATGCATGCTAATGCAAGACTAAGTTTATATAAGAGCAATTTTCAGTAGTGTTTCTATGTTCCCCAATATATTTGGCCTTGTTCAGATTTCCTGCATTAAGAGGTTGAGAGAATGCGTGCAAATCACTTTGTAGATTAGGAATATCCAAACATCTCAATTGTCCCCAATTCTGGCTCAAAATGTTGCTCTTGCTCTCCCTAATAATGCCTCCTCCAAAATGGCAATTTTGGAAGAAAATGTGGAGGGTTTACAATTATAACTGTAATGATCAGTTGTAGATTACCTTTATTTCAGAAATGCATGTGGATGCTCTTATTTTGTTAGCTGCTTCAAGTTAACTGTTAATATTAAAAGGTGTCCCTTTTTGACAGGTATTTTGCATCCCATTTTGGTCTGTTTTCATAAAATTGTGGTTTCTGGCAAATTAATGGCAAGTCATTAAAGATTGAAGTTAGAAAATAATGGCAGACATTTGAGTTTCAGATTTTATACCCTTCAGAAAATTTGTACTAATGCAAGATCTACCTGTTCTATTAAGTTAATAAGAGCAATATTTAAAAATTGGCCTTATTTTTGGGCCTGTGTCCCACTTCTAGTTCTATGTATTTGTCCAGATTTCTTGCTCTGAAGTTGAGAGGTAGGAGTGTCAGAGCCTTCAAATTATGACATACTTATTGCACCCCAGCCCTATTGTAGTGGCTCGGGATGTGTCCAAGGAAGGCAAGAAGCAGTTATGCAGTATGTGCAGAGTATTCCCCCATCCAAGGTAGATCACAAATATGACCGTGGCTTTTCATCTGTCCTTGATTTTGCAAAATGTTCTGGTTTTCTATCAGATTTTTATACTGTTGATTTATGCTTCTTATTCAGGAACTGCATGCTATCACAGTGTCCTGTTGCTCTGTTTAAGTAGCCATGGTTTAATGAACATCAGGTAAGCTTGTCGGAGATTGTAAGATGCAAGTAAGCTTTAGTAAGCATATTGTTAAAGAATTGCTAGCATTGAAAGCCTTTTCGTTGCCATGCAGAGAATATTTACATAGCTAGATAATGTATAAGCCTTGGGTATTGAAATGCATATGACAGTATTTGTAATAAGGACAGGATTACAGTATTTTCAGAAGCTCATTACATTTTATTGGAGACCAGTGTCTTATAGCAGTGTCTGTTAGTACACTTGTAGTTGGGTGGCTTTAATGGTATATGGTAAATAAGCATTGCTACCTTACTTAAAAGCCAAGCCCTGCAACAACTAGCTCCACAATGAAGTCAAAACACAATAGCTCTGGTGGGTAAATGTACTCTGTAGTAATCAAAAAAAGGCAAATGTTTGAAATGACTACAGCTTATGTGCAAACACAATAGGTAGTGATGAAACAATGCTCTGCTAAAAATGCTTTAATGCTCCACATTGCTGAGCTGCAATCACTAGCTACCAGGATTTCACCCACTTCAGATCAAGCAGTGCCGTTCAGTGCAACCTTCCCAGAACTAATTCAAGTCTGACCAGAATTATTTGGTGTGTGTATGATGGAGGTAGCATACCCTCAGCTGTCCAGATTTTGCCCCATATTCCTCTTAAAAGGATTGAAGTTGCTAAATAATGAGACATTTCAGTTTTAGATGTCATGTCATTTAGAAAAATGCATACTAACACAAATCCTGTTACTCTTGCAATTTTCTGAGAGCCATATTTATAATTTGTCCCTATTTATTTTAGGCTTTGTCAAGATTTCTTGCACTAAGGGTGAAGCCTTGAGGGTGTGGTATCTTTGTAAGAGAGAGAGAAAGTGAAATGCCCAAGTTAGAGTTAGCAGGTGGAATTTTCAAGTGCATTTTCAAGGAACTGTGAGTTTTAAGGGAAGCAAAGTTCACTGCTGCTCATGCCAAGTCTATTTACAATGTGCAACCATTTTGTTTAGCAAATGGTATCTCTATTATGGTATAAAGTTTTAAAGCTATGTTAGCAGCACCACAAGTAGAATACTTGCATCTTAATGTAAAGGCTTGAGGTTCTATTCCTACAGCATATACATTTGTATGCTGCAGTCCTCAGGATGTCCTCCTTTGGATGAGATGCCTAACTATGAACCTGTTTTTCAGCTTGTCATCCATTTTCTATTGCAATATACCAGCTTACCATTTTTTTAATTTAACATAGGCAATTTATTCTTTGATGGCAGCAGGCACTGAATTTGTAGATGAAACACTGAAATATACAAGTGTTGCTGTATAATACAAGGGATATAATTCAATTATATATTATAATTAATACAATCAGGTAAAGCAAATAACTTTTGCATGGCCCTAACGTGCAAGGAGCCTATTGCTTAAACAGTTCAAAGGTAAATAACCTGCCACTGGCCAGATGCATTTCTTTGAATGTGGGTTTCAATGCCGTTTCATTGAATGTGAGTTTCAAAAGTAGAGAAGCTTTAATGCCAAGTCTGTTTTCATTGAAAGACTATTGCTTTGTTTAGGTTTAGTAAATGTCTCAGTGTTTGGGCTATAATGTTTGAAATAAAAGTTGTAAATTTAAATCCAACTGCCTGTAATCATTGTAGAACTAAAGCAGAACACAGTATGCACACATATTTGAATAGTGTCTACAGTAAATGGGGAGAAATAGCCAAGTAATGGGACACTGGAATGGCTGTGTGGGCGGGGCTTGGGTGGGTGGACTTGGGCGGGGCTGTGTTGGTAGGGGGCGGGGTGAGCTATGTGGGTGGGGCTCTGGGTTTGCACCCCCCTGCAAAAAATCCTGCGGGCTCCCTTGATCTGGTCCCATTGATGCTGTGTTGTCTGCTGTGGGGAGGGCAGCACTCACCTGTTTATTTGTGATGTCAGGGAGGTTACACTCTCTTGGGATGGACAGTAGCTCCTTAGGGAGGATGGGGGGGGGACATCTGCACTGAACCTGTTTGCCAGGATGTTGGCAACGTCTGTGGGTTCAGGGTATGTTTAGTCAGTATGCAGTAACTGACAGCATATCAGTGAGTGTCCACCCAGGTACCTGAAGTAACTGAAGAAGGCCTTGTGAGTGTACTACGTGTCTGGTGCAATTGTCCATTAGAAACGGGCCTGACATAAATATATGAGTGATTGTAGCTGTCTGCTAGTGCAGATCACAGATGCCTTCCCTGTCTGGGATTGTGCTCTATCATGCAGTAGCATCCTCCTTTCATTGTATAGCTTATTAATGGCCGGGGTCTACCAGACAGGTCCCCTGCTATTGGAGGAGTGAGTCCAGTTGTTATTTGGGATAGCACGATCCATGCAGTTCACTAGGTGTCTATAGAATGTGTATGTAAAGGATTCAGCAGTCAGAGCCATACTTTCCACTGTCCCAGGGTCTCTGAAGGATACCACCTTGGTTTGAAGAAGTGTGACGTTTGCTTTTGAGAAGTTCACCAAGATTACCCAGGATGAGTGTGTGGACGGGATATGGATGTCCAGTGAGATAAATGTATTTTCTGACCTTACCAATGAGGGGTATATCTCAGGTGTGGAACATAGAGTCCCCATGTTGGTGATGATCATGTCCAATATGTTGTCCCCTCTTGTGGGTGTGGTGACCGATTGTGCCATAGCATATGAGTGTACAAATAGTAGCAACTGTTGGGCGAGGGTGTTGGGGCCTGAGTACTATCCCCAGTCAATGTGTGGGTATTTGAAGTCACCCAATATAATGGTGTTTGGGGAGACCTTCATATTGTCCAGTGTTCCCAGGAAAGCCAAGTGTGGTTCATGAGCTTGGGAGGGTGGTCCTGTAGCAGGCAACAAACCAAAAGGCAGATATGCACAATGTTAGGTGCATATGTATGGTCTGTGATGCTTTGTGCAGTGCTACCAACCCGGAGGTATGTGCATCTGTGATGTATATGGATACTCCCCCTATTTGTGTTGGCCATTCCGAGTTTTGTGGTCAGAAAGCATGGTATGAAATATAACCTGGTAGTGCTGGTGTGTATTTGGGAGCCTGGACCAGGTGTCTGTTAGTGCACAGATATCACTGTTGTCTATACTGAGGAGATTCCTGAGTGGTCGCAATTTGAGGGTAACACATCTGGAGTTGAGCAGCATTACCCTCAATGTCATGTACTCTGTAATGTCTATGGAGGCGGGTTTGTCTTTTGAGCCCCACTTAAAAAAGGCAGTATGGTGGTAGCAAGTGCTTTAGCCAGTATTCAAAAGTCCAAGGGTGACAGGTGCAAGCTGTCCATAGGTAAGCTACTCGGCATGTCGAGCATGTCACCCCAGGCTGACAGACACTGTATCCCCTGTGAATGACATCAATATGTTAGCCAAATGTTAAACATGATCAGTTTGTTGGTATACTGTGACATCATACTTGGTGAGTGTAAGATGCTAGACAAGGCCAGGGTCATACTGGCCTGGGCTACATGATCAGAGAGTTCCTCTATGTATCATGTCATGTGGTCCAGGGAGGGATGTCTGACGGTGTACGCACCAGCATGGACAATGATGGAGCCAGTCCTGCACTTGCTTTGGAGTGACCTGAGTGCATGTGTTATGTTGTGGATCCTGCCACCCGAGAGACAGCTCAAAGTGACTATTCCCTTGTTTGGCCTGGTGAGTGGGAATTCAGTGTATCTGACAATAAGTGTCACCTATTACAAGTGTATTAGGTGTGTTGTTTAGCCCGAAGGGCAGTAACTGTGTGGCACACTGACATTGTGAACTATGTGATATGTGGGTACTGTAGTGGGGTAGCAGTTGTTCGTGTATCTCCTTTGGAGGTCTCTGCTGCTTAGGCAGAGTTTATGTAGAGCCTCCGAGTATGTTTATGTGTGATAATGTGGTTTGATTGCTGTCGCTATAGGTTTATGTGAGAATGATATGTGGTGTGTGTGGTTACCTTCACCACCTGATAGTCTATGCCAGTCATGGGTCGAGAGAGCACAGCCTCCTGTATGTCAACATTGTTGCATCTCTCACATATATCTGAGTTTGTTGGGAGGAGGAGAGGGTTGTCTGTGTACATGAGGCAGATGTGACATTGTGTCAAAACCACAATATTCACTAGCTGGACTGGAGAGTACACACGAAACCGACCCCTGGACATGCCAGGATATTATGATGACATACTCCATAGCCTGATCACAAAGGATCAGTAGGGTGTGTAAAAGAGTATAACAGGGATTGGTGCTCAGGTTTGTTGGTGTTTTGTAAAGAGTAGCTGAGAAGGATTCCAGAATGAATCATGACACCTCTTTCAGCTATGTCATAAATAGCAATGTACACTCGTATATGTCCTGAGTCAGGGCCAACTGTACCTGACTGACAATGCCGACATCCTGTCAGACAGGCCCATATAGACATACCCACCTCCTACTGACCATAGTCCCAGTCATCATACCAGGAGATATCACATGTAGAATGGCTGAACAGCTCTCCCCAAAGCCAAAAGCATGGCAGCAATTGGATTACATTGTTTCCCGATATGTGTCATGCATGAACTACAAAACAAATAGACCCTGCACCTGAACAGTCTGTTGAGCCTCACCCTCTCCACAGGATCTGGAACTGTTGAATGTGTTACAGCAACATATGGCACTCCCCACAAGTGTAGGTGCACAACACACCATGGGAAGTATAGTCCAGTAAGCCTATGAAGTCTGATCTGCAAGGCCATGGAGTCCATCATGGTTGAAGTCATACACAGAGCTATTGGAAGCTGACAAACACACAACCCTACCAACTGTGGTATGTTCATGTGCAGATCATGGTTCCCAAACATGCTAGACTGTTTGCAAGATAGACACCCAGGACATACATCACTGAACAGAGCTACACATGTCTCACATAGTCTTTGAATAGCCCTTTATCAACACCCCTGACACATGTATCCACAAAACCAACAGTCTGTGCATAAATGTGTTGACATATGAAGGAATGTCAATGTGTCCCAGATAGATCACACAAGGTAAGAATTATGGGGTCCTGTTCAAGCTGTTGACACCTGCCGACCCACATGGCTCATTCCTGGGATTGCATAAAACAAAGTGTACACAAATTACCATGTCCAGTCTGATGATGTCAGAATCCTACAAATATAGCAGGAGAATAGAAATCCCCCCAGAAAAGCATATAGCGTGCTGTGTTAATGTGTATGTCTCTAGTATCATAACATAGTTAGGTAGGGGTTTGAATCCTGAAAACGCTGTGTGTGTGATTGTCTGTGAGAGGAGTTCCCTTTCTGGAGACTGGGAAAGCACATTAAAAGAGGTACATTCCTCTTTGGAAAGTCTGATGATGTCAGCATCCTACAAATATAGCAGGAGAATGGAAACCACCCGTAATGCATATAGCATCCCGTGTTAATGTGTATGTTTCTAGCATCATAACATAGTTAGGTAGGGGTTTGAACCCTGCAAACACTGACAGTGTTTGTGTGGTGGGGTGTGTGAATGTGTCTGCTTTCCTTTTAGAGGAGTGCCCTTTTTGGAGACTGGGAAAACAAATTAAAAGAGGTACATTCCTCTTTGGAAGTCTGATGATGTCAGCATCCTACAAATATAGCAGGAGAAAAGAAACCAGCCAACAAAGCATATAGCGCGCTGTGTTAATGCATATGTCTTTAGTATCATAATATAGTTAGGTAGGGGTTTAAATCCTGCCATTGCTGAGTGTGGGTTTTGCTTTTACTATGGTATGACATATCATGATTAAAACAGTATGTGCATTGCACACATCAGGTATCTGCGTGGCAAATAAATATGTGTACATGTGACCTCAATCAGTACATAGGTGTGAAGCCTGCATACTACATGAATACATTTGTTTCCTTTGACAGATTGTGCCACTGCTTCTCAGATCATAGGTCACATATGTATGTATGTGACAAGCCCGGCCACTATAGTGATCTGTGTCCAAGGTCATCTGTGCCACACACACCCATGACAGTTGCTATAGAATACTGTGAGTGAGGGTACATGCCTGGGGTATATGTCAGACATGTTCATTAACAACAACAACTGGCAATAATGGACAGTCATTATAGGTGTACAACAGCCCTGTGGATATGCATTCAGGCCCCTAATGTCTTATGTGACACACCAAGGGACTCCACAATACCTATGGATATGTGGATACCAAGGGACAGATGACATAACACGTGGCTGTATGTACACATTGTTACCCAACATACATGTTGAGGGCTACCACCTATGTGGTACTGTCGGGATAGTATGTATAGTAAATGTGGATGACTATGCCATAGTCAGCTTACTGCTACACAGCATGTATTGGACAACAGGTATCTGTCTGTATGATACCCTTGTGTAGGATATGCGTCCCATAGAGGGAATGCATTGTAGGCCAATGCGTGCATTTCCAAATGTGGATGAACATATCCCTAGTGTGCTTGCATGTACCTAAGAGGGCTATATGCCAAACAGGTGTGGTCCCAGGAACGGGTGGCAGTCAATACCACTGGTCACTGTTATAGTATAGTACCGGAAGGATCCAACTGTTACTGAGTTCCCTACAACTGTGTGTCATTTGTCAGGACATCATCTAATGATTGGTTATAGTCATGCTGTTGAGGATGTGTGTACTACCAGACTGCAAATCATTGACAGGTATCAACAGTATCACCCATAGCATACTGTCAACCCATGTCATACACACATGTGTACCCATGTTAGTACATATCTGTAGTAGAATGCATACTGGCCATCGAAAGATATTATGAGATGTTAACAATGTGTACAACAGGGTATGTCACACATCCCATGTGTCCACTATGCACGTACATGCAGACAGTGCGCACCCACCATGTTCACAGATGTACACCTGCTAATCTGTAATGCACACACCACACATGTACTGTTCACTCACTAACACATGCTGGCAGCACTGTACACTTCAGACAAGTGGCACATGGGTGGACAATACATACTTAGACCTAAAACTGGTGTAAACAATGCTACATTGACAATCAGAGCTGTGATGCATAATGCCTGCTCAGATATACCTACAAGGATATCATTACACTTTCCTGTTGACAACTTGCTAATATTGCTACACTGCTATAATGTCACACTGTGCATCAGAACCATGTTAGCCTGTTCCTGCATCAATGTTACAGATGACAGGAGGTGGCACAGGTGTCATCATATGCACAGGGTGTGTTGTTGGTTTGCCAGAGCCCGACATTGACCCATCCAATCGACATGTCTGTGTGTGTGTGTGTGTGTGTGTGTGTGTGTGTGTGTGTGTGTGTGTGTGTGTGTGTTTGTGTGTGTGTGTGAGGAACAACAGTACAGAATGGGCCAATGTTGATGTAATGTGTGTGTGTATGTGTGAGCCCGAGTTGTTTGGTTAATGTGTGTGTGTCTGCATGCACACAGCTCCACCATGTGGCTGCCATATACAGGAGGTTGTGGGACAGCCACAGACTGTACCTGCTAGGCTGTACAGATCACTGTCTCTGGGCACGGACATGGGACCTGTGCCTGGCAGGGGTGCTACGGGCAGTATCAGGTACCAACCCTGACTGGGTACTATCATCAGAGGCAGAGGTATGATGACTGGACCCATGTCCCTGCTGGGACTGGCCAGAGCCATGTGCATGTGGTCTACTAGGATGGTCAATAGACAGGCCAGCCCCAGCATTGCTTGGGCTGGTACTGCCACTATGGAAGTGGCTGTGATCTGTGTGCCATCCACATCAACTGCCAGCTGTTGCTGTTGCTGGTATGCATCCGTGTCGATGTCTCACCCATCCCACTTGGTCCTGGCTCATGGAAGACACATTGTGAAGTGCATCTATTGTCTCCCCCCAATGTCTATCAATGACTTTGGTGTAATTCCGGATGGCACCGGCAAGGTCACAGATGCTGTCATTGATAGCGGTGTAATGGGCCCTCTGCACCCTTAGTCCCTGTCTGGTGTACCGTTCCATACGTGCCTGTGCCTGCATTACAGCCCACAACATACTGGAGGTTGTAATACCTCTGAGGGCACATCTGCCAGGGCAATACGACCAGTGGTGCTCCCCCGAGAACCCCTGGACATCTGCCTATGTGGTACCATTCCAGGAATCCGGCTATGGCTGCTGTGAGGGGATGCAAATGCCATGGGTACCACAGTCTTCTGGTCAATGCCAACTGTATGCTGATCCTTGGCTAAATCCATTGGTGATGAGGGCTGTATCGGCAGTATGAGTGTGCACACAGATGGGGTTGAATGCTGTGTACTGTCGATTGGTGGATCAACGACAGACTCTGTCAAACCTTTGTGTGCCAAAATACATGTCTCATCATCTCCACTATTAGTGGCAGTGACTTCAGGTTCCCTGCTGCTTTCAGTCACCCCAAACTCAGCACCTATGAGAGGAAGACAGGAAACACACTTTACAATCTGTACATGATGTTAGCACACATGCACACATGAACACATGCACACATTCACACAAATACACTCCTCACTACAGCACACACACACACACACACACACACACACACACACACACACACACACACACACACCAGCAATCCAACACATACTCAATAATGGGTGGAGGTGGGTGCCAGTATCACCAGGCAAACAGTCACCTCACATGTGTCAGCATGCAGAATATGTGTTACTCAAGACCATGCAGTGCAAGTGTAGATGGCACTATTTAATGACATTATACATGGCTTTGATGCATGTATGTAGTTGTTCAGTGATTGGCTACACCCTGGAACACAATGTGTACATGGACACAACATTGCTGTGCATGTATTATCAGTTCTGCAATGTCCTGTGCACCATCACTCACAGGTATACATACCATGGTTGCATGTGTTATCTGTGTGACACATAGATTGCCATGTGTGATTACAGTGTCTGTGTCCATAGCAGATAATAGTGGGCACAGGTGTAGCACATGTATGCTATGTACACACACGGGATGAGTGGTGCATGTAGACGTGAAGGAATCCCAATGCTCAACATGGTACTTGTACAGTGGTTATGGTGAGTGTGGGACATATTGCAGATATGTCGGTGCCAGCCAAGACATGGCATGCTACACAACTGCAACATTAAACACCACACATACCCAATGTGTGTCATGACCTATACACCCAATAGCATTCCAGGACATATATGTGAAACTTTGTACAGATGGCGACTGTTGTGCATATTGTGTATACTGGCATATGTAAGCACACACACAACATGCTATGCATATTGTGTATAGGTGCATATGTTTGCACACACACAGCATTGAGGTGCAAAGCAATGACTGCTATGTATAGTACTGTGGTCACTGTAACTGGATGGGGTGTAGTGCCATGTGGCATCATCATCATGCATCTTGTGGTCACTTATGGCTACTAATGTGTGACAGACCACCTCCTAGCATGCTGTACCTGAACTGCAGTGCCATGGCTACGTTCACAACTACACAGCCACTTTGTACATGGGTGTGTGAGGTGCCCAATAGGGAGCATTGCCTTACACGACTGTGTTATGTGTTGAAGAGTGTTGCACAGCCCCATGATAGGCCTCTACCCCTGAGGTACATCATGTCTGTGTGGATGACATGTGGGATACTGAAGTGTGACCTTACAGTGGGTTTGTGGTAACACCATATGTAGCATGTTTTTGTGTACTGCGTATGATAAACATGTTATGTTGTGTACAGCTGTAGCAACTATGCCTATCCTATGTTTCCACAACTGTGTCTGATGCTCTGTGTATTGCATGTCTTTGAGGCAGCTACTGACATTACTGAGCTGTGCAACGTCTTACAGCAAACATGCACGGCATGCATTATGCATATGTGTGTTACGTGTACATGGCCTACACCTCACCTATGACATGCACATTTCATTACCAACATTGCAGTTATACCACACTCACCAGCATGGATCATCTGCTCTGCTGTCACGCCAGAGGGACCTACGAGAATATGAGAGAGTTCGTCAGTGGCCACAACTGTGGCATTGCTACAGTGGGTATGCTAAACTACAGTGGAACAACAGTCAACAGTCACAGGTGTAGAGATAATATTCCAAATATCAGTATTGCATAACACTAGGCAACACAACTGCTAAACACACAGTACACATCTCACATAGACATAATCTAACAATACAGTTAACTGTAGTCTACAGATAGGGCATGTTACCTGCTCGCTCCATGTGAACATGCTGGGTGGCTCCAGCCTCCATGACAACACATGTCACAGGTTGTTGCTGCTGTTGTCTAGGAGCCACCATGCTTAGGAGCAGCTCCTTCACTCTGGTGAGGGGGGATGAATGGCCACCCCATCACCTGTGGCAAGCTGTTGTCTTTGTATATCAGATGCACATCGCCGGACATGTCTAATTAAATCACTGCAGTGATGGCGTACCTGCTAATATGTCCGGTTATGCATGCCTATGTCATTTACCCGATGAACAAGATCCTGCCACAGTGCAGTCCACTCCTGCTGGTGCTGGCTGCTTCAGGAAAACGGCATTGTGTACTGCTGCACCAGGCTTTGGACAATTTCATCTTCCTCTGCTGCTGTACACGATGGGTTGCGTTGGTGGGCCATCTGGCTGAAAAAGATATGAACAATATGTGTGAGCGAGTCCTGTGGCACACTTTAAACCTTTAACCAAAAATATCACTTTATTGACATATATACCATCCATTTGTCTGTCAGGGGTTACACACATTCACTACCACTTATTGGTTCTCAGGCCACAACTGACTAACAGTGCCTGGCACACTCTATATATAACACCACTATACAACAGTACCCAGCACACTGTTTGTGACACAATGCACAACCTCGACACAAGGGTATATATCATGCCAATGCACGAACAGAGATGTCATCCATTGCAATGAATGTAAAGTACAGTTACAGTAGTACCAGTCAACCACCCTAGTCGTTGATGCCATAGCCCTGCCTAACATATGTGTACAGTTCAAGAACTGGAATGGATGGTGGGAATATGAAAACTGCTCGTGCAACAGGACAGTAGTCACCAAGGATTTATTGTAAAAAAGACAAACAACTCCAAGTTAAGCGCTTTCGACTGTACCCCAGTCTTCATCAGAACAAATAAAATATGTAATCCAGTGATATATATACACATCTCCTAATCATACAATAGTGTAATTGATGAAAAAAATGCCAAAAAGTTTAAAGACACATGGCCATTATTCACTGATACAATGTTCTGTTTCCTATTAAAATCATAACGCTGCTGTATACAAATATGTACATAGAATACAACACCTAATTTTATACATAAAAATATATAAATGCAAGAATTATAAAGGAAAAAATAAAACTGTAATGATATATACAAAACTAATGTTCCATCTATATATGCTAAATGTAGTAATATTAAAAAATGAGTATATTCATCTCATGTTCTAAACAAAATAGTAATGGAAACAACTGCACTGGGATATATGTATATATGTATATATATATATATATATATATATATATATATATATATATATATATATATATATATATATATATATATATATATATATATATATATATATGTATGTATGTATATGGATTCACTTTATAACCTCAAAATGCTGAAATATCGAATTTCAGTATCTTGAGACTATAAAACTGAATCCACAAAACACCGACAAACAAAAACCGCGAAACCACATAACCGAAAACACCGCACACACTACACTAAACATACAACACAACACCCACATCACAACGTAAACAAAAAAAAACACACATACACAACCCCCACACCCCCCTACTTATATATACTAACTCCGAGATCGCACAAACACAACACAAAAGCTCACTCACACACGCACATTCTCCAATCCCTCACACACACTCTAACTCCCAGTCAAAACCCTTACAGAACACTCACTTACCTGACATAACACCTACATCCACACACGGCATCGCACACCACCAAAACACAAACCCAGACATTACTTCTTAACCGCGAATTCGACATATATTCGACATATGTGAAATTCGCGATTATGAACGTTCGCTATTTCAAACATTCTACTTTATAGCTTCGAAATACTGAAATTCGACATTTCAGTATTTCGATGTTATAAAGTGAACATATATATATATATATATATATATATATATATATATATATATATATATATATATATATCTATATATATATACACACATATCTATACACATACATGTACACATCCATTGCTGTACACTTAGATGTACATATAGGCACATGTACAGTCCACCTTTCATGGTGGGGATATCAGTTATGCGACAGTTGTGGGATGTACAGTTATGTGATTATATTGCACAGTGTTGTCCAGAATGCATGTGGGTGTCCTCGGCCCATGTAGCTTTAGCAGGCCTCACTGGCTGTAACACAGCAGATCTGACAAATCAGTCCCACAGCATTTAACCAGCACATGACATATATCAGCACTGCATGCTGTTTTCTATGCCACACACTACGACCTACATAGATATATGCACATAACCTTCAACGACAGATATATGTCCACCCTTCACTAACAGTTGCAGTATGCCCCTTGCCCTACGCACATATGCAGATACAGATAGATACGTACTGCTGCCACACATGGATGATTTGCAGTGTGTAAAGTACTCTTCAGGAACATCTACTACATGCCAACACATACATATGAGTTACATACCTTACCTTTGTATTTCCCTGTTCTGTCTGTTACAGTTTTGTAGGTTTTTTTTTTTTTTTTTTTTTTGGTTGTTTGTTTGTTTTGGGTTTTCTCCCTCTGTTTCTGTTTCTGTCTCGGTTTCTCTCTCTGTTGTCTGTGTCTCTGTCTATGTCTCTCTCTTGCTCTCGCTCTCTATCTCCCTGTACCTGCAATGATATTACTGCATGTGTGGACAGCAGGTACAGCCTGCTTTTCTAGGTATCTGCACTTGTGCATGTGACAGCCTCTGCACCAGTTGCTGCCCACAATTCAGTAATTGCAAGCAGCCTGCTGTGTGCTGATGGCATTACTCACTGTGATTGCAGCCCACTGCTATAAAATGCTAGGTTAGGTAGGCGTAGCCCTTTCAGATTTCCAAGGTGGGGCCCATGCTTGTTTGCTCTGGACACAGTTGTGTCATTCAGAAGGTTGGTATATGTCTCTTATCTGAAGCTAGGCTTGTAGCCAGTGATATGCATGTTGTACTCAAACCTGAATGTTGCTGCTTCCAGTACACACTTCTGAGTGTACTCACCCCTCCAAATGCTAACACAGGATACATGGGAGTATGTACTTTCTTTCTGAATTAGACATTTAACTGCCATACAAATGTGGTTAGTGCACTGTATTCCTGTGGCACATGCAGTGTTTGTGAACTGCTATACTGTAATTATTACGTTACTCACCTCTGAACAGTTTGTGGTTTGTTTGTGTTGACATTAGCACAGGCTGCTCAACACAACTGGACATATTTCAGTACTGAGTATGCCTACCTACACCCTGTTTTTTGCCTGAATACACAGGTGTGTTGTACCTTTGGGTAGGGGTGCAGAACTGCAAAGCGCATTTTTTATTATCATGTGAGGTTTATCTTGCTGAACATACAGGATTGCTGTGTGCCTGTTAGTCTATCAAGGCAAGTAGTCTGTCTGCGTAGTTCCCACCTGTGGACATATCCAGATGGTAGCTAGAGGTTAGCCTATTATACTTTGTGCACCATATCAGTCTTTTCAGCACTGGCACATTGGCATTGTCACAGTTGGTTGCTAGCAGTACGTGGCTACATCCTGTGATATTTCTGAGTTGTACTCCTACATAAGGGCATGCTTGTGGAACTCCTTCCAAAGCTATTTGCAGAGTGTGTAACAGCAGTAATGCTGATATGCCTGTGTGTTTCTGCCTCTGCCAGGCCTCAGATACTCTCAGGTATGTATTTGAATGGCCTCAGTGAAAGGTACATATAAGTTAGATACACCTGCAATATATTACAGACATATTGCAGTTGAGACTTTCTTGGGAATCAGAGCATATGTATACCTACACCTTTTCTGGCGTGCAAGCAGTGTCTACTCTCACCTATTGAGATTATTCATTACGTGTGATTCCACACTTGTCTGCCTAAAGTTAGTACTTTCCAGAGTGATTCAGTGGGGCACAGCTAACATTTGTTTACAAATCAGGGACATCCCTGTAAAGCAGTCACATTTGGGGTGTCTGGCCTCTGCCCTAATCAACTTTGCCAGTATTTATCCTGGTCTGATACTGTGTGGTGTTTGTAAGATGCTACTGTAACATTATTCCCTGCTTGGATGGCTGGTTCTCTTTTCACAGTCATGTCATGCAATTCCACAACAACTGCTGGTAAAGACCCACAGAACCGTGTTTGTGTTATACCATTCCTAATTTCCATTTACATTCCCTCATTGTAATACATGATATATTTATGTCAGCACCAGCTTATTTGTATATTTGCTGTGGCTTAGTGGTAATTCATGCAGTTTATTGTGTCAATGGTCTGGGGTTCGAGACTAGCAGACGTCTTTTCTTTTGCTGCTGAGCAGAACAAGGTCCCTTCCATAGAGTGTCTAAGGCACTTTTAAGCAGTTGTAAGCGGGTTTGTGCAATGCTTAGCAATACTTAGCTAAGCGCACACAAGCGCACAATCGCTTAAACCCGCTTACTCCCGCTAACCCCCACGCTGATTTCTTTTAAAGAAAAGAAAATAGGGAGATAGGAAAGTGGTGAAAAGGGGGCACAAAGAGGAACAGACAGTAGGTAAACAAGCTCGGGATGTGCAGGACGGGTGTAGGGAAGGTCCATAGCTGCCCATTTCTTTACCAGCCACAGCTGTGCATATGCAATAAATTTGGAGTGAAATTTGAAACCTTCCACCCCTGGGAGAGGGGTGAGGACAATAAAGTATGTTGTATTGCCAATTATAATTATCAATTTACATGTCCAGTGGACATGTGTGTGAAATGGGCAGCTATGTATGGGGCATACTTTTTTTGTGGGTACAGATTGCCCTTTTTTTTTTTTTCAGGTGAGAGTGGAAAGTGAGGTAGAGGAAGTAGGTATGTTCGAGGATATAGGTTGGGGAGGTAAACAGACAAGACAGACAAGACGCATACAGGGGCGGTGTATGACACATGGGGTGGGTGAACACAATTGACGGGGATGGATGTTTGGAAATCACAAGCCCATGAGCCCACAGATGGTAACAGTGAAACTGAGATCTTCACCCATGGGCAGTCACCACTGCACCTTCACAGCCCCGATGGTGGCTGTGCTGGGGGCTGCGTAGGATGGGCAGGCTCACCCATGAGACATGCCCCTCTCATCTCGAGCTGGAGTAGGGGATCAGCAACTGAACGCTGGATCTCCCTATGCACCACAGCCTGGACCCTTCGATGGGTGACAGATTGCCCTTCTCCACCCATGCTTGCATGGGGGGGATGAGCCCCATCCCCTGCAGTGCTTCCACCCAAAGGTGGCACAGGACCAACGTAGGAGGGGAGCCCGGGCTGGGCACCAGACCTGCTGGTGCCAGGTGCACTTGCCAGCTGAGGAGGGACAGGTGGGTCCGCTGGGACCGGCCTTCCCATACGTTCTGCGATTAGGTGTGTTTAATTACAACATAAACAACAGCATTCCAGATTAGTTGTAACAGCATGCAGTAATATTCCCATTAATCCAACACACCAAGATTCCAACAGTTGAACAGCAAGCATAACACGTGCATATATTGAACGATAGTGGATATTCCAACAGCATGCAGGGATGTTTGGTAGCAACAGGCCACCATGATTGTGGTGTTTGAACAGGGCACATGCATCAACGTGTATGCAAAAATTTATAGAACAATAGAATATATGTCCCAACAAATATTTAAGATTACACATACCCACTGAGATGTGGAATTGCATGGTTTATGCACATACAGTAGGGTGTAGAAAAAAACCTCGATTAACATCTTATAATTACTTTTAGTTTACACTACATTCCTAGTGACTGTAAGTGTATATCCCCTATATGTATTATTACACTTGCCACCATGCATTAGGTTGTGTAAGGGGTTTGGCTAGTTCAATATATGCCTGACCTCTATCTGACATACTAACTGTACAAATTGCAGATGTTACTGCTACATATTCCTTGATTGCATTTATATTTCTTTATCTACATATCTGGATGTTTTCACATGACATTTTCACTTCTATTTGTACAGAACCCTGCATTTCTTGACACACACTCACATTTCTGGGGAACAAATTAACATGCTACTCGTGTGCCAGATTTACTTAAGCATGCCAGCCAGTAACTGACTGTTGAGGACTGTATATATGCTTCACAGCTACTAGCACTTCCATCACCCACTTTATATGGGACTGCACAACTCTGGGTTGCCAGCACTTTTTAAAACAGTACTATTTGTATAATGCAAGGGTACAACAACATTTCAAACTAAGTGACACAGACACACTCTGGGTTTTAGACCTTTATTAATGACATTACACACTTTTCCACAGGCTCACTCCTTTATTTGTTATAACGGTGCCTATGGAAGACATATTCAAGACATATTATATCTTTATTAATAGGTTAGAACACTCTTTTTCAGGTCACTCACTAATTTTATATGACAGTACCTGCAGAGATATTATTCCAGACATATGTTACCTTTCTTAATGGGTTACTACACTCTTTTTCTGGCTCTCTGACTTTTTTATCTGACAGTACATGCAGAGGACTTATTCAGGCCATTTATGGCTGTATTATTGGACTACAATACTTTATTTCATGCTCTCTCCCCTATTTTATATAACAATACATGCAGAATAATCACTAACCTGCCTGGTGGCGCAGCCTATCTGCATAAGCTTGCTGATTCACAGCACGGTCACCTGCAGGTGTAAAGTAAATTAAGGGATATTGAGACATACCTATCCATTATACAGAATTAATTATCAATTCCTACATACTGCATACCATGGCTACCTACTCAGTTGTGGGGCATCCCGCATCCCACGGGCCTCCTGTATCCATTGGTTCAGGCGGTCCTGCTTCCATCTCTTCAGGTCTGCATGGTGGTGACGGACCTGCTCACCAGTCCGAGGAACACCTGTGACACTGGTGAGGTCATGAGCTAACCGGTTCCAAGCCTCTGCCTTGTACTCCATCCCTTGGAACTGGCCCTGCAGGAGTCTTGACTCATGACGGTGGACAAGGAGCCAAACCATGTATTTTGACTCCTGGATGCCCCAACATTGCGCTCGGAAGTGTGTACCCTCTCCAGCACCAGCCATTCTAACTGCAGATGTGAGCTACAATCAGTTATGGCAAGTATTCCCACCTATGTGGCTTAAATATGCCACATTTCCTTCACTTTTTTGTGATTGGCCATTTTTGAAAATTCTCGGCTGACTGCAGACCTGCTTAGTAATGGTTAATTTACCATTACTAAGTATATGTATGTTAACAGTGGCTGTTTCACCTAAGTTGTCATGGCTTAGTGGTTCTGTACTTTGATTATGATGAGTCCTGGATTTGAACCTTGTCATTCATTTTATTTTCATACTGTCCAGACAGGCTAGGGGGTGTGGCTGCGTTTAAGCAACTTTGCTCTACGTTGCTCCACGGTGCCCTACGGTGCCCTGTTTGGCACTGTGCGCACGTCCACGCAAATACATTGCGCTGGTTAAAGTGCTGTTTCACTATGGGCACCTCTATTGCGCTGGGTAAAGCACTCTTAAACTTCGGGCAACTCTATTGCGCTGGTAAAGCGCTATTAAATTATGGGCACCTCTATTGCGCTGGGTAAAGCGCTATTAAACTATGGGGAACTCTATTGTGCTGGGTAAAGTGCTGCTTAACTGCAAGCAATTATATATCAGGATCCTTTAAAAATGTAATATTTTGTTCACTGATACATTGGCCATTTCATTACTTTTTACTGATATTTTAATCATATGTGTCAGGTATTATTCCATGTACTGATTTAAAACATAAATAAGAAGAGGAGTGGCGAGACTCGAACCATGAATGCCTCTTCTTTGTGCGAACACTCTGCCATTACGCTATTGCTATTTGGTATGATTTGCATAAACATTCTTTCTTATGCTCTTCCATGTCGAAATTGCTAACTACAGCTAAGCAATGGGCACACACGCACAAATACGAGCAGCTATTTTGGGAATTTAAAAAAAATAAATTTTATTTTTTACTTTTCATAGCTGTGATGGGGGTTTACAATGTCAGGGAGTGTGGCGTTGGGTGCAAGGACATTTGAGCGGACTCGCTCTTGTGTACTTTCATTTTCCTTTTCCAAACCTTGCAGGGGTATGGCCATTTAGACTGCTCGGCAGTCGGACACGCCCCCTGCTTTTCTACCTGGTCCGTGTAAGACTTACGGTTGAGTCAGCGTGCCCTCATAAATATTCATGGCATGCTGACGTCATACCGTTCAACTGCAGCCTCCGAGTAAGACTTATTAAGTCTTACATGAAGGATTTGTGATTCCGGGGGAATATATCTTTGGATTAATAACACTTGCACAGCTAGGTGGAAAGAGTTTTTAGGAAATCTTTTTATGAACTTTAGACATAACAGGTATTCTACTAATTATCTCATACTAAATAAAAGGCTACATTGGTTATTAAAGGATTATCTTATAGGAAAAAGTCACAAAACAAGTGACTCCTATTTCCTTTCTACTACATTAAACAGTTTTAAAAATGTTATATGTAGAAACCTGGCATATAAAGCATGGTTCTTAATTATATTTCCCATGGCATATACCCAAATTAAAATATCTACCTCAAAATTAGAAACAATGATCATATTTAAAGAGAAAAATCTTCTATATTGGTTTCAGTTAATGAATAATGGAAAGTCACATTCTGTTGATTATATTAAGAACAAATATCATTAGATAAAGACATGTGGCTAGAGGTTTACTATCAAATGGAAGATCGGATTATGTGTGATTCCCAATAGTCCAAATCGACCCATTTGGTATAATCGGAAGATCGAATGCAAAAATGTAGAAATGTACAACAGTGAATGCAATACAGCATTTGATGTTTTACAGTTCTACATTTTCATGCAGATTGCACTATAGTGGGGATCAGAAAATGTACCATTTCCCTCACTATAGTGCGATCTCAGAGTTTGCATATGTAAGTAGCAGGGGGTGTGGGGAGGTGCAGGGGTGCTTGCCCCCTGCAAATATGTTCTTTACTGTGCAATGCACAGTACTTCCATTTGTGGAAGTGTGGTGAATGTTCAAATTATGTTGAATTCGAACATTCACCACTTCGGTGTTCGACATTTTTGTCATTTGCTGCAGTGGATTTTCATTTTTAAAGTTCATATAAATAATAATTCCCTTGCAGTGAAATTCACAAAGTGATAGTAAACCGTGGTTAGATGTACAATCCGGCAGACAACATGTAGAAGAGGAAATTAAGTTAATGCAATCAAGGATAAGAGATCATATCCCAAAACTAAGTGGATATCTAATATTCTTAATGCAGCAAAACACATTGGGACAGGGTCACTTATCTTAATTATATAGAGTTGTGAGGAGAGGAACAAAAAGTTGCAATGACAATTATTGGAACTATTTTACCCAAATTAATAATAGACCTCTGAGAGAAGAAGATAAAAATCTAACTCTAATATCTTCTAAACATACAACTTTATCTCTTAGATGGAATCTCTTTACTTGGAAATTGTTGCATAGAGCTTTCTTCAGACCACATAAAAATGAATTAATGTTCAAGCAGAAATATATTTGTTGGTGATGTAAACACGAACTTAAAAAGTGGATTGGCAACACATGTTTTTTTACTGTACTGTCTTAACACCTTAATGGAATAATATTAATCTCTTTTTACAGGCATTTTTTGGAGAGAAATTTGTTTTATCTGAATCACTAATCCCTTTTAACACTCATATTCCTATATGTGTTAAAAATGAAATATTGGGGTGTGGCTAGGATGTAGACTGGTTGGCAGCATCTTTTCTCAGCTCTGCACTCAAAAGATATTTCTGCCAGGAATTTTTAAAAACTAGATATTGTAGACAAGCCTATTTTGTTGAATTACTTCTACTAATATCACTAGAAGTCTACAGTGCAAATAATTTGGCTTTAAACATTATTTTTCCTGTCAAAAACAAGAAGGAAGGTATCTGAATCTACTGAAAATGAGCTTTTCTAAGCATACCACACAGGACCAGACGATGAAAAAGGAGATACAGTTTTTATTAAATGCTATACAAGACTTGTCAGTGAAATTTGACAAAATGAATACCAAACTGGACATTTTTGAGAAGAGATCTACAAAACAAATACAGCAACTACAAGAAATAATGACGCAACAGAAGTCTCAAATAGCTGACATAGAGGGATCCTTAAATGATACTGAGGGCAGACTCTCAAAACAAGATCTTCAGCTACATTTTTTATCACAACAAAATGCTTCATTACAAAATAAAATAGAGGATCTAGAGAACAGGTCCAGACGAAATAACCTTCACATCTATGGGCTACCAGAGAAAACAGAGGGAGATAACATGGTGACTTTTCTTACTACCTGGTTACCAGAAGTTTTAAAATTGCTTGAAGCTCTTTCTTATGGAATTGAAAGAGCCCATAGATCCTTAAGAGCTGCTTCATCAACCATCAAATCAAATCACCCGAGATCAATAATAGTAAAGTTTTTTTCATCACAGGACAAGGAACTTATTTTAAAAACAGCATGGTCAACTTCTCCAGTTAAATACAAAGACAACATAATCAGATTTGATAATGATTATTCTGCTGGAGTTATAACTGCAAGAAAAGAATGTCTCCCTCTGATAAAGGAATCGAAAAAAAGACAACTTAAAGTCCACTTGCTGTTCCCTGCAAGAATAAAAATATTTTTTACTGAAGGTCCTAAAACTTTTGACACTCTGCAAGCAACAGTTTCTTATCTTTCAGCTAATAAAACCTTGGATAATGTGGAAGAAATGGATTTCTCCCAATTTGGGGTTTAGCGTCACTTAGAAAAAAATGAATGGAGCACTGCTGACAAGGAAAAGAAGAAACGATAAAAGACATATGAAAAACACAACCATTATTGTCTTCTATTTGCTCTGTAAGGCAAAAAAGTTCTTTGAAAGCATTCATGCTTTACACATGTGCCAGTCTTTGAAACAATATAAATACAAAATAAGCAGGACATTTTATAACTAAAGGAAACAACCATAAAGAAAGCAAGGTAACATATCTTTCTCTATTACAGTGTAAATACTTACAGTCATGATTTTTCTAACTCTAAATGATGTTTAGATAGTTCATTTATAAATTATCTGCCTTTTACTGCTAGTATAGAATATGATGTATTTACACTGACATATTAATGTGGTTTGTTTAAATGAGCATGATTCCTTTTTATATTATTTACACTAAGCTGCATGAAATATCTAAACTGATGTATTTAATACACATAATAATATATAAAAACTGATAGTAATAACTGTCAAAAAAGTGCCTTGAAAACTAATTATCTATTCTTTGATGCTAAAAGTGCCTTTTTGACTAACAAACAACTGTTTGGCTTGTATATCTGCCCTTAATGTTAAGAAAACTAATAGAAGTTTAATGAGCTGGTGTTCAGTTTTAAAAAAGCCCTAAAAACTTCACTTACTTTGTTTTTGTTTTCCCGCCATGGTCACGAGCTGGGAACTCTTATTTTACCACCCCTGAATGAAGGTTCTTCAGTTAGAATCCATTACAGTGTGTTAAACCTTCTAACAGCACAAAATGAAAGTAAACAGTCATGAGTGATATCAGCACTAAAACAAGACAGTATGGGTGTGCTGTCAGCTCCTAAGCTACTTAAAGTAACCAGCACACTATTTATGAGATGGCAAAATGCTTTTACAGTTTTAACAAATATTAAAAGTATACTGAAGTACCTAATTAATTTAGAAGGTATCAACACATACATGACGTTTTATTATATTGTAATATTTGTTATTCATTTTGAATTGTACACATAAACAGCACACAAAGCTTAAAAAGAAGTATATCACTTGGAAGAAACTGTATGAATAATTAACACATACAGACTTTACTATAATCTTTTCTGATAAGATCACCCACGTAAATTACTATAATTTAATTTAATTTTATGAAAATTTAATATATTTAAGTCCTTGACTGGAACTATATAACATATTTGTAAACACACTGCAGCTAGTGTACTCAACCTTAAGGATAGTAAGTCAATTAAGGTTCATGAATGTAGCTATGTGTTATTAGGCATTTTAAGGGTAAAAAGGAGTTGCTGTTTAATTATCAAGATACTCTGTAAATATTAAATTGTTCAAGTAGCACAATCATTAAGCAGTAATGAGCAAGAAAAAATCTCAGACTTGCTTATGATATTGTTATATATATATATATATATATATATATATATATATATATATATATATATATATATAGGAAAGAACTGCTGAATTATAAGTATGCTTTTATTAAAGGCAAGTTATATTAATATTGAACATCCTCACTGAAAATGAATGGTTGTGTAGAGACACAGTAACTCCCATTATATAACCAAGGCTAAAGAGATTGTCTTGTATGTCTAAATTGATCAGCCTTGAACCTTAGATTGCAAATAGACATGCAACATACTTTTACTTATAATACTGAATATATATTATATAACATCACAAACGCTAAAGCCATTGTCAGCTACATCTCATATCAATCAGCATTAAAATATGATTTGAATAGCATAGGCATTTACTAACATATTGCTGTTGGTACCTGATATGCATATAAGTAACAGGTCTAATTTCTGTCTATGAAAGTAAATACCAGGCTGTGTGCATTTGTTAATTATGAAACAAGAGCGTGCTATCTATTCTTTTTAATATCCTATAGGTATGTACTTGTTAGAGACACACACATGCTGCAAAGCTGCTAGTTATTGCATATTCATTAGTATATTTCTGACTGCAGTGTTATTAATATATGGTGTGGACCACTTGAGTTGAGAATATGTCTCTATATTGGGCATGTTCTCTGAACGTTGTATATTATCTATAATATGATATGGAGTACCCTCACTAAATTCAAAGAAGCCACAATAGAAACAAATATTTACTAAAAATGGAGAATAGAAGGATGAAGAGAAAAATGAAGGAAAATGGTTGATGGTCATATAAGGTTATCTTTTCCTGTGTATGTAGAAGACTTGACAGTAATAAGTACCAAACAATTGTGTTATAGCATATTTAAAGCCTACTTTGCTTCTCATATTTTCCAACCTTACAGTTATAACGCTGCAGATAAATCCTGTAATATCATAAGGAGTATGAGTTGCTATTTGACATATGACATATGTGGTACACTAGCGATGAAATATGCCAGTGGCTCTAATAAATATATAGGAATTGCTAAGAAATATAGTCTTAAACTATATAATACCAATGCCAAAAACAAATTAGTAGCATTCATACCACTAAAATATGACTTTTTGAATTAAAAGAAAACTATAAGATTATTGATAAATGACAATACAAATGTAACATTATATTCATTGTTACGGATACTTTCTGATTTAATCAACTTGTGGCATGGTTAACTGATGCATATAATGTTTAACATTTTTTTTATGTATGTATGCATATATGTGTGTATGTATGTATGTGTGTGTGTATATATATATATATATATGTGTGTGTATATGTATGTATGTATATGTATATATATGTATATATATATATATATATATATATATATATATATATATATATATAGGTAGACCATTACAATAAATTTGATACCTATGAATGCCACTCACACTATAAGGGGGATAGACAGCAAGCATATTATTTTTAAGATGCATAACCATTATTGCTACACAAAAGATATATTAAAATAAAAGATTTTCCTTTACAATTTAAACAAAACCAAATAGTTAAGTATTAAATCTATGTATAGTTGTGTTGCCTTAGTGTTTTATAAAATATTAAAAATAGATAAAGACTGTATTTAAGTAATCTGTAAAGACAGATACATGTATACTTAAAATATATATAAGATACTTTTCATTATAAAACTACCATATGGCGGGGCCAGGGGAGGATGCTGAAATGCAGACTTAGAGATCGCTTGAATGATTAGATCATTCAAGGATGAGATGTTTTTCTCATGGAGGGTTTGGTGGTTGTTTATCTTATATTGTTCTCAGTTATGATCTTGTAATTTACTTTTATTGGGTGTCTATAATCTATTGTAATACTGTTGGAAGAAGAAAGAACAAGTCATTCTCTTCATGTACACACATCTACACATTGTTACGAGTATATGAATATGGATAAAAGCAAAGCTAATATAAATCCAATTGCAAAATGTATATCTCTTAATGTAAATGGTTTAAATAATACCTGCAAAAGAGGAAGTCTTTATAGATATTTAAAGCTATGTGAAGCACAACTAGTATTTTTACAGGAAACACACCTTACACAGGAAGACATAAATAAAATAAACAATAAAAATTATACAATACTAGTAAGTTCCACCTATAATCAGAAGCGAAGGGGAGTAGCAATTTTGTGGAAAAATACTACTTTAATGCCTAAAATCATAAACACGTTCCATGACAACTCAGGAATGTTTTGTCTAGTGACAATATCTATCAATGAAATGATATATACATTAGTGAATATTTATTGGATACCAGGACTAGGTGTTAGAGTGGCCAAACAACACTTAGAAGACATTGTACAATATACCAAAGGCAATTTAATCATAGCTGGAGATTTCAATTGCATTATAAAAGAAACTGACACAAATACTAAAACTACATGTAAGAGATCACCTTTAACAAAGTTGTTATCTGAGTTTGTTGAAACTTTTAATATAATTGACATAAATGAGTATGATATCGCAGATTCACTATTCTTTACACATTTTTCCCATAGACATAATACATACTCTAGAATAGATAGAGTGTACATAACAAAGGATTTAACCTCTAAATTAAATAAAGTCAAGACAATTTCATGTCCATTTTCGGACCATAACACCATAACATTTGAGATAGACTTATGTTTCAAGAGAAGGATATCAGTAACAAGAATACCATCTTACATAACAAATCTCAAAGATTTTAAGCAATTTTATATTAAAGAGACACAAACATTCCTAGATATCAATCTTACAAAAGCTGTATCTGAAATATATATATATGGGATGCATTGAAAGCATATCTATATGGAAGAGCGGTGGGATGGTATAAAAATAAACAAAAAGAGTGGAATAAGGAATTAATGGAATTACAGTCAAAAGTAGATAATTTAAAGCTTGATATTCAAAATGGAAACACCAACTTAATAAAAGAACTAGAAGATACTAATAAGAAATACTCAGAGACGCTACACCACAAAACAATGATCAACTTAGAAATAATTAAACTATGTTACTATTCAATGAACCCTAAAAACCAACGAAGAATAGCAAATAGGACTAAAAAGATTATTAAAACAAATCAAATCAAGGAAATACATAATATAGAAACCAAAAAGAAAGTATCTGATTTAGAAGGAATACTAGTAGCTTTTAGACTATTTTTTCATAAACTTAATAATCAAAATGAGAAAACAGAAACACATTCAGCATTGAAAGCTTTTCTCAAAAACAATGTTAAAGTTAGGTTATTAGAGGAGCAGGTACAGCTAATAGATAAACAAATAACAATGACAGAACTTAAAGCTGAAGTAAATAAGCTAAAATTAAACAAAGCTCCAGGTATAGATAATATCACCCCAGAAATGTTTAAATTACTATCAAATGAGGCTTTGCTGTTGTTATTGAATGTGTTTACATCAGTTAAAAATGGTAAAGACATTCCTCCTTCTTGGAAATACACATTAATATCACCAATTCTGAAACAAAATAAAGATCCCAGTGAATGTTCATCATACAGACCCATTTCACTTCTTAATATAGATTATAATTTTTTTATGGCAATACATGCTGCTCGAATAAAACAATTACTACCACTTTTGATAGAGGAGGATCAAACAGGCTTTATAAAAGATAGGAACACGTATGGCAACATTAAAAGAATTCTTTCCTTAATTGATTATATAAATGTCACAAAAAACAAAATGAATGTTATTAGCTTAGACATAAATAGCGCATTTGATTCAGTGAACTGGGATTATCTGTGGTTAGTTTTAGAAGAATATGGCTTCTCAAACAATTTCACTTTGTTAATAAAATCATTATATGAAAAATCATTGGCTTATATAAAACTGGGATCTTGTCTGTCTAAATCTATTAAAATAACTAAGGGCACAAAACAAGGCTGCCCTCTTTCTCCGTTATTGTTTGCTAGTCATTGAACCCTTAGCAAATAATATACGTATGGATAAAAATATTGAAGGAATACAACTAGACAACAGCCTAGAGCTTAAAATTCAACTTTTTGCTGATGATATTTTAATTACCTTAAAAAATAATAATAGCAGTTTAAAAGCATTATGGGACTCAATTCAAAACTTTCAAAACTTTTCAAGTCTTAAATTTAATGAGAACAAAACAAATGTATTGCTTATAAATACTAATAAAAAGATCTAAATAAAAAATACCATAAATATATCTCTACCGATAACATAATTAAATACTTGGGAATTATAATAACTAACAACCTAGAAACTACAATTGAAACAAATTATAAAGAGACCTTAAATAATATTAAAAATCGAATACAAAGATGGAATAAATTCTTCTTTTCAATGGAAGAAAGGCTTTATATAATTAAAATGATCATATTTCCAAAAAGTCTTTATGTCATACAAGCTTGTTCTTTGCCACCAGCTAAATCGCACCTAAAACAATTAAATGATTTAATGGTAAGATTCCTATGGTATCCAAAAAAACCAAGGATAGCTATGAAGTATCATCTAGATGATTGGGATATAGGTGGCATAGGTTTACCAGAAATATATTTGCATTCATCCATTATTAAAACAATATCATTATGGCTAAATACAAAATATACATCAAAATGGAAGCTAGTTCATGAGAGAATCTGGTTAAAATCAGGATTTGTAGTAGCAAATAAGTATACAGATTTCATACCAAACAACTTTCTATGGCTGATGAAGGAATATATGATGATACATAAGAATAAAAATATAAGTTCCAAATACATTACTTATACATTAAAAATTTTCCAAAATCTTATTAATAGCAATCCTGATATTAAAGCATGGCCATTTATTTTATATCCAGTAGTGTACACACAAGGTAATATAATAACATTTAATATGGAAGTAGTCAACATGCTTAAAGAAAAGGGATTAATATATTGGCATCAATTGCTAAACTCTGGAAAACCTCTGACAATTGACCAGATTAAACAGAAATTAAATATGGAAGATAGTTTGTGGTTACATGTACAAGAATTAAGACAGTATATATTAAGCAAACAAGAAACAATGCAACCGTCAATAAGACAAAATGTTCCTAACCTTATAGAACATATAATATTACTAACGAATCAACCCATTACTGGAAAGGGATACTTATCATCTATTTATAAAACAAACAAAAAAATAAAAGTGCATAATAATAATAAAATATGAAATTATTATAGATCAGTTAATGGACATGTGCCAAATGACAGAGATAAAAAAACTAATTATTCTCTCTCCAAAGCAGACATCACTTTCATTACATTGGAGACTTTTTACATGGCAATTCATACACAGATCTTATGTAACCCCTCATAAAATGGAACTTATGTTTAAGAAAAATATTGGCTGCTGGAGATGTGATTTATCAATAAAAGGAGACTGGCAACATATGTTCTACGAATGCCATTTGATTAAACCATATTGGGATAAAATAAATTATTTTCTGCAAATGGTATTCAATGATAAATTCCAGATTTCCAAATCTATTATTTTGTTTAATGCACCTGTACCCGACTGTGTGCCAAGAACAAAATATGTAATCTTATGGACTCTCCTAGCTATTGCAAGGAAGAACATTACATCAAACTGGAAATTCAAAGCTTCTCCAACTTTTAAGCAATTCATGAATATGGTGTCAGCAGTATCGCAATTGGAAATTAACACTATTAAAGGAAGAACTGAAAGAACTACATCATTATATGTAGCATGGCAAAAAGTAACTGAAATACTGGAGAATAATGACTGCAGCAGATTATAATCAGGAAACAATTGTATAGAAAGTCAATTATATGTCAACAATAGACACCCTTGTAAATACTTTATTTTGGTTTTAATGTTTGATATCTGTTTAGAGGTTTTAGCCTACCTTTTTAAATAATTTGTAAATACTTCATTGTCATAAATAACCTGCATTCATGTTTTCTTGTTTTTGGAAATGAATAAAAATATTTAAAAAAAAAAAAGAAATATTGCATTTTGTGGTCTATACTGTCTATAGCAAGAAAGGTTATAGCTCAGAACTGGAAGAACAAATCTACACCTTCCTTCAAAGAATTTGTAAATATAGCAACTGAAGTCTGTCACCTTTAAATCATTACAATTAAGTCAATAACAACCAGGATTACATCCTGCTACAATGTATGGGCAAAACGTATAGATCTGCTTGACAAGCAAAAATAACTGCATTTTAGATTTAAAGTAATGTATAACTTGAATGACTTGATGGTTAATGGGCACTCCTGTAAATAGTTTTTTCTTTTGTATGTGAGGTTTAGTTTAATTTTTTTCATTTATTATGTTCACAAATCTGACTGTAAATATTGTGATTGTTTTACAAACTGAAAATCTAAACAAAAAAAAGATTAAAAATCAATACTCGCCTAAGTCTGATAAAGGTGGTTTATTATATAGTAGCAGCATATGGTAGAGATAGATGTCAACAATATCCAAATCAAATCTTACTGTCTTAAGTAACAGTGCTGATAAACTGAAATCGACTGAATTATGATGTCAGTAGCTTTTGATCTCATTATACTATCCTTAGTTTCTGTACTCAGAATTGTTAATTTCCTCCTGAATGGCAGTATTAATGCTAGCTGCTGTGCTTTCTGTAGTTTCTGGAACACTGGAATGACTTGACTTTTGCAGTCAGTCTTGAGTGTCTGTTTCCAAACTCCTATGGACTGCACTACAATGACTTTCTAAGTATCAGTCAGAACTTACTTACTGAATTTTGTCTCTGAAGTATCTATCCAGAGAATGCTAAAAATCCTCTAAATTACCTACAAGTTCTACACTTCTTTTTAACCTTGGTTCCCAGGCTTCATATCATCTAAACAAGATCTGTTTGTACTCAAAGTACTGCATATTCTGTCAACATGTTTTATCAGTATTTTAAACTGAACGCTATTTCAATCAGATCATCTGTTCCATTCACTGAAACATTCCTTTCTAATGAAACAATATATAAAATATAAAATGATGATATACACCTGCTTTAATATGCCTACATTTCTAGGTCTAAGCAAAGAGAATACTGTATTTATGTCTAACAAGTTACTTTTAAGTGAAACTCGATCTTACAACTCCTCCTGAGATACCTGAGCAGTGATCTATTTCTGTAGCTATTCTAAAATATGAAATATAAAATGAAGACACAGGCTCAACCTTGCACTTTCATTCATGTGGAAGGTCTATTTTACTAAATGTATTTATGTAGGATTTATTCTGGAACAATTGTCTCTAAAATCACTGAACTGGGATTTGCTTCTGTAATTACTTCATAAATCTAACAATAAAGTCTGCAAAGGATGCTATAATGATCGCTAGGACTAATATAATAACTATAAAATGATTTATTTTTATTTGATAAATAAACTTGCAACTTTAATTGTGACCACTAGGTGTTACTTGAACATTCATGGTCTGTTAAATGTCTGAAAATCTTTTGAAGTTCCTTAACTTTATGATTTAATTATAACTGGGAAATTTTTAACATGTCTTATAAATGGTGTTTAATATTATGTGTTACAAGATCCAAACTAATTTGGTGATTGCCATCTGTAAACTTTCTTTTTACACCTATCCAAAGACATGCATCTGGAGAATTTCTGCCTGGGCCTCCGCTGACAATAGGCTCTGTCCTAGTCAGACTTTCCTGGTAAACAAATGTTAAATAAATAAATAAATAATACATGTATCTCAAAGCATAATTATCATATATGCCATATTAACTTTGTTTTGTAAATCAGCTATATTTGTTAAAGTGTAAACTAATAATCCTGTAAATTTACTTTTTCAATCTTTATGTACTGTGATAGATGTCTGCATTTTAAATTTGTGTCTCAGATATCCTGTAAATATCTATGTGCTGTAATAGTAGAAGTATATTTACTAAAACCTATGCTTTCTGCATTTCACATCTTTACCTTTTCATATGCTATCAATGTCTTTTTACTTTCTATTATACAATAATCATTATATAATGTGCACTGTATCAGTAATAAATTTAAAAAATTAAGCCCAACCTGTCATGCATTGAATATTACTACTTAGTTTTAGGTAACCTGTCTTGATAAGCCTGTTACTAATAATTCTGTCACTTTACCTTTAAAACTAATGACTGAATAAAGTGAATTGTGATGTAATTCTGAAAATGTGTTCTGATTGTATATGCAAGTTATCTATGCACGCTTTATAAACTGTCAAGTAATGATGTTAGAAATGTATTATACTGAACATTTGAAATAACTGAGTATGAATGTCATATTCTGAAACTTGGCTAAAATTTACACTAAAGTGATACATATTTTATAAGTAGCTGTGTATAAAAGTTTTATTCTGGAAACTAACTAAACTAAGACTAAAGGAGTAACTTTTCTGCCAGTGTCATCTGAACACACATAAAAAAACATAAACTGGAATCTAGTAATGTTATACTATTGTCTGAAACCATAACATGAATACACTTCTGTTGTATACAGATCCTAACTCTAAATAATATTTTTTGGATAACTGAAACGCATTTACATCCATTTAATTAGCATACTGTGGATGTACTGAATATTCTATGCAGTTAAGTACATTTCATAAGATACACTGATGAAAATAAAAGACAAGAAAAGGAAACAAACAATCTTTACTTCTCATTCTTGTGGTCATCTTCAGTTTTCTTGAAACTTGTATGGGCTAACCCAGGACTTGCAAAACAGACAATTACAAGTCACTGCTGGGGTTTTGAAAAAGCTACCCTAGAGTCCGTATTTTCCAGGATGTTACTCATACAATTAAGCTTTGCAATTCCCTCACCCATCTTTGGTGAAAGTCCGGGTATCAGATGTAATGATTATACCAGACTGTATTGAAAAGCATGCATTCTGTAATACCAAACTGGAAGTTATCCAAAAATCCAAAACTGACAGGGTGTCTTTGTAGCAACATCTGCAAAGCACAACAAGCAGTATCAGGCCCTTAAAATAACATTTGCACTTTTAACAATTATACACTAATAGCATTGCTTGCTGCCTTGACTTCATCTAGATTTATCTGCTTGAAATAAACCTATGTTGCTAATACATAACTTCTTGTAAGACTATAAACAAAGTGTTAATGTACTATAGTAAATGAATATGTTACTAGTAAATAAATTCTTGTTAAGTCTGTAACCAAACTGTTAATGTATTACAGTAAAATAGAAATGCTGTAACTTCATTACTGAGTCAAATGGAAACCTCAGTGGAAATTTTCTCCCTGTCATAAACTCAAATGAAATTAAAGTAGTAATTTGAGACTTTGCTAACTGTTCAACATTTTTTGAATTTCTGAATCTTTATAAAATTAATATTAACTGTTTACTTTTTCTACTTTTATTCTGTGAACCTAAGATCATAATTTACAAAATAATTTCTTCAGTGTACAGGTCTCTGATCACTGCCTTATGTGTAGCTATTCTTTTAGCTGATGTCATTTAATTTTTTCAGTACTTCTGAATGTTGCAAGAGTTTATCATCACGGTCGGCAGTTTTCTTAGGCAAATAGTAGAATTATTACTGAATAAAACTGTCACTAATGATTCTGTTTTATGGAATATAATGCTGTCTTTAATTCAGCTTGCTAAGCTGTCCTATAATCTGATAACTCAGTTACATAAGTTTGTATCTCTGATGTGCTTTGGTAAACTGTAATTTCTACATGAAATATATAAAATCTTGAACCATTTATGTATATATATATATTTACTACTAGAACTGAACTAATATGATACTTGTCTGACCTTCACAAGCATGTGAAGTTTCCTTATACTGTAAAATCACATTGCATTATTTTCTTAACATGAGATTTAATCCTGTGGCTTAAACAGCACAAAATATTTATGTTGCACTCTTTTCTTGCATGTGATTCAAAGTTTTGACTGCACTATCACTTTTAAAAATATAGCGTTAAATTCTACAATCTGTAAAGCTATGACTTTAAATTCTACAAACTGTAAAGCTAGCTAAATGTGATTTAACATTTTAAATGCTCTTCTTATGTCTATGCATCAAGATATTCTGAGGATTCAATAAATTCTGTGTAGGCTTCGAACAGAGCCTGCATAGAGTTTACATGTTAGCGGGACAGTCCACAGCACGTCAGTGCACACTGCATATTAATAAGGCATGCCTAAGCTAGATTTCAAGGCTTGCAGCAGTGCTGCTGGCCACAAAACATTTTAAGCAAATGCAGATAGCAATTCTGTGTAAGGCAGAGCACCTATGGTGTGTGGATTTGCATGAAATGCCAAAATGATCACCAGGGCTTTACAAATAGCTGTCATTCTGTTAGTGAAACACATTGGCACAGAAGCCAACTTAATGAGGGGACAAATAACCAGTAATAGGGGCATATTTGACATAGATGTCGTAGGAATGTGCTAGAACAGTCTCAACCTCCTAGAGTGAGAAATGTGCACAAAGCCATAAAATGGGGAAGAAAGTGCCAAAAATAGGGACATATGTTTAATCTTGTACTTCCAAACTTAGGAAGTAGATAGAATATATAGTTTGCCCATTAGCATGAATTTTCTGAAGAAGATGACATCTGAAACTCAAATGTCAGTCATCAGTTTCTGACTGCACTCTGCAATGATATTACAATGATTTGCCAGGAAAAATGTTATGAGGAAAATATCATAAAAATGAGACAAAAACTGGACATTCTGCACAGATCAGAACAGCTGAGAGGTATGCACTGAAAGTTATGTAATATTGAGTCACATCAGTCAAGAGATCATCCCAGTGATATGGCAAAAAAACACATATTTAATAAGGAAAACATCTGTACATCCTGGGAATGTCTGGGGAGTTGAGAGGTATGAATGTGAAGTATATGGTCCAAACACAGTACAGGATAGTGTACCTACAGTGCAGAGTACTGTAATAACATGGTATTATGTACTGAAGCTTTGTTAATGATGTGTAACAGGACATGGTACTGTCAAGTAAAATGATCACTCATGAGGAAGTGAATTGTAGCAAGGAATACAGGGAAAGAGTACAGATAAAACTCCCTCACATACAGCAGAGGAGGGCATGTCAATGGAAGATGGTTTTAGCAGCAACACCAAACACTTATCTATATGGTACAGTATGGATTGTATAGTGAAAATGGGTTGTCTGTGGCTGCTACACAAGGTGACATAATGGGGATGATGTGTGTGAGAGATAGACATACTTACATGAATAAAGCAGAGGGCATCAATCAGGGATCTGACATACAATACTGTAGGGTGCATACAGGGAAACTGTGCAAACTGATGTGCCTGAATATGCGTGTACTCTAAGCAGAGGTCTCTAGCAAGGTAGCCACAGGTAAAGGCTCATGGCAAACATTTCAAGAACCAACTACAATCATGGACAATATCAGAATGATGCCACAACTAATCCTGTGCCTCTAACATAACATATGTGATGTGGAGTGATAAGAGATGACCCTACACACACACACACACACACACACACACACACACACACACACACACACACACACACACACACACACACACACACAGTTGATAACTCTTATGATACATCCACATTCTATGACGGTGACCACGTACACTGCCCTGGTGCTGTAATATATGTTGAAGGTGTTAGGAGGGACATTGCTATACCTGTATGTGACAGTATGGCCAATACAGGCTAGTTGTCTTCTGTGCATGGTATATATCTATGGCATAATCCACAATGTCACAAATAATATACATACCATTAATGTTGTCAAACACCTCTTTATGTAGTGTGTGCATAAGCTGAACAGGTAGCACACATGCATCTGGTATAACAACTTGAATGATGTTCCACATCATCAGACAGTCATGTATATTCTGCAAAAAAAATACCTAGGTATGGCCAATAAGCTGTGTGACAGCTCACTGTGACAAAGGTTGCACACTTCAGTTGCATATCACTGGAAGATGCATAGTGAGTTACATAAAGAAGGATGCTTTGTACACAGTTAGTGGTGTGATGAAGTCTGGGAGCCATGAAGTTATTATGGACTGTGATGTACATGTCTTTCACATACCCACTACATGTGTTACATTCAAGGGAGTAGTCAGTACTGTGACCACATGCTGGTGAATGTACCATTTACCCTCAACCCCAGAGCACAGGTCACATACCTACTGATCTGATTATAGGGTGTGATGTCCACTTTATACTTGGGCAGTGTGTCTGTTTCCTGATTCAACAAATCCCTCCATGTGTCTCATCAGTACAGGTGTTGTCATGGCTGTGGCAGCAGTCTCTGGTATTTGTTGATACTGTCTGTATTATACAAATATCACAGTTAGTGTCAATGATTGCTGATAAGCTGTAGTCCTTCAGGTAGCTGTTTGGATACAGCATATATATGTCATCTGTGATGTCCATCACTTAACCAATGAGCAGAGAAGGGCCTAGCAAACACCCCTGATGTACCAACCTGATCACTGGACCTGAGATATATGTCACATCACACATTTTGACATAATGAGATACCACATATGTCATACACTTGTTTACCCATTTGATGATATAGCATAGCTGCTTATGATATGACAGTGTTGATTGAATATCTTAGTGTGGCTTTGTGTCAAATGCCTAGACCTGTTAAAGTTCCACAAGATGATAATGTTGTCATCATGCATGTCCTCAATGACCTCTTTGAGGACATGCATCAACTGTATTGTACCTGATGTACCAGTAACAACTCACACAGGTCTGTTGTACACACCCGGAATATTACTAGTGTACATATAGAAGAGGTCCATGATGACATATTGGTTTACCTCACAGCCAAGGATAGTCAGGATGTCTAAATACATGCATGCAGCAGGTGCTGTCCTCCCAACTCAGCTGGATGCATGTTCATGTATACCCTTGTATGCAAACATAGGCTATGTGCAGGGTATGTTGAAGCATGTATTCAACCATATTAGGAAGGTATATGTGCTGGATCACACAATAGGTGATCTATGATGCTGCCACAGCACATTGATTCCATGTGATAGGCCTGGATAAAGGTAAGACAATGCATATTGCCTATTGTAATCTGGCCTAGGCTTTTGATACAATCACACATGTAGGTATCAGTTAGAAAAAACCCAAGCTGGGGATTAAACCTTATGTCAGCTGATGGATAAACAACTGGCTTACTGAAAGAACACATCATATGAAAGTTGGTGAATCAACTTATACCAGTAGAGCTGTCACTATTGACAAACTCCATGGATCTGTGATTGGCCCTTCACTGTTTCAACTGTATTTCTCAACAGTTCATGCTTAAGTATATGGCCTTTGGCTTATCATGTTTGCTGATTATTGCATATTATGTACAATCATTGAGTCCACCAGTGGTGATAACATAGTACAGGAGGAGCTAACACACACAACTGAATGGTGACAAAGACACACAGTGTACAAATAAATGCCAAAATATGTGATTGTAATGTTGTACATGTAAAAAGTGGAGTTCCATGTTAATCAGAGCATTGACAGCAGTCCTGCTATGCAGAAACCCCTGATACAAGTACTGGGAACACATTTAGAAAGCAATCTGAACTTTGACCACCAAGTGTTCGCACTGCTATTGAAAGCCTATGTTGTGCACATAAGTCACGCCATCATATTGAGATCTTAGTATTGCATGACAGCACTGTATTCAAACCTCATTACAGAGCTAATAGACTATAATGCTCTTTTTTACATGTACCTTACCAGATGGGTCTACTTCAAAGTATCGAATTACCACTTCATTGAATCCTACTTCATAGAGACATTAACAAAACTGCAGAACACTGAACACCTGGAATATTGAAAACCTTTCATGCAAAAAGAACCACTTGGCCACCATGGTGAACTTTACCCTTTCCCCACTGTAGTGCAATCTCAGAGTTGTATATTTAGTTAGGGGGCACCCCCATGTCAGTGGGTTTGATTTGCTTCATTTTTTTTTTATGTTGGGTTTCCCAGGTTAATTTCTGATGTTCCAGGTGCTTGATATTCTGCAGTTTCAGTGATGTCATCTCAATGAAGTAGGATTTGATGAACTGGTAATTTGATACTTTGCAGTAGACCCCACCAGACACATGTAGCAGCTCGAGAGACTACAGAGCCTCCCGAACAAGATAGCACAGGGCCTACACACCATATCCTGATGTCTTTGGATAGATTAAAAGCCATGACACTGTAACCTTTATTGCATAGGATGAGGTGACTTCTACCTGTCCCTCAGACCTGTCTCTGGCCCTGCTCTGGTGTTACTACTGCATAACCAAAAATGTGATATAGCTGATGACATCGGCAGTGTCTGTTAAGAAGAAGATGACAGTGTCCCACATACTGGTGTAAAATGCTTAATGTAATGTCAAGAAACAGAGGACACACGCACACACACTCTGACTTGACTACAGTAAGAATAGAACCTCTACTTATCTAAGTACACAGACTACAGAACACAGTACTTTACAGAAGTGCCACAGCTCAAGTCTGATTTGGAGTGTGTCAAACAGAATTTTAGAGCTGATGACATCAGCAATGTCTGCTGAGGAGAGGATACCAGTGTCCCACATGCTGGTGTAAAATGCTCTTTGTAATGTCAAGCAACAGCTTAAAGACACACACACACTTGACTTCATTGAGAACAGAACTCCTACCTATTTAAGTAAAGTGACTACAGAACACATCACCTAATGCAAGCACCCACAGCACAAGTGTAACTTAAACAGGAGTGTGGGTAAACTTATAGTAGATGACATCAGCAGGTAATGTGGGAGAAAAGAGATTAGGAGGCCTGTATGAAATGGATGTGTAGGCATGAGCAAGTATCAAAATACTGTCAATGAATGGCATTGGAGCAGTAACTGTGGGATACACACCTCTGCTCTGCTGTCCAGACACACGCACATACCAAATTGACTGCAGTGAGAACAGAAACCTTACCTATCTATGTACACAGACTGCTGAGCAAAGTACTTAGTGCAAATGCTATGATAACCAGTTGTCATGGTTGTTTTTTAACAGGGTTACCGAGGAGAACTGCTTCACATGCAGTGGGAGCCTATTACAGAGGAGTGTGAATCATTGTGCGATATATATGTCTCCTCAGAATTTTCTGTTTATGTTACAGGCTAGGTTGAGAACCCTCGGGCAAATTATTGTTGTCCCACTTCAATCATAAATGTCCATCATTTCCAGAAGGGCAGGATCTGAGACTGTTCTGCAGGGCAACCATAGGTCACCTCTGAGCAGCCTGCATGAAACTGAGTACAGTGATGGTATGTCAGTGTTTCTATATACATCATGTTTGGACACCTGGGAGTTTCCCTGACATAACCTTGTCTTCTGTCCAATTGTGGCAGGTGTCTGGTGAGGTACAGAGACATGTGAGCATTGTACTCCATTATTGCTCTGATAAAGGTAGAGTACAGCAGAGGTATGGCTACCCTGGTCTTTAATGTGATATCCATATGTATGATGTGTGCAACGCAGATTGTGTGTGTCACCACTATAGGCACATAGTGATGAAAGTGTGGATTGCTATCGACATGTGTTCCCGAGTCTCACAACACTGTTTGAGCTTAGGGACGTGCTATGTATATCACACTTACCAAGGGTACTTCTTTGACAAAGGTAGCAAAGAATCACTATATGCTTAAAGTTCAGTCGGTGAGTTTGTCACCATTCATCAGCCTGTGTCTACCCATATGGTATACCTTTACCATCACTGGAGGACTCTATATGAGTATGTCCAGTTAACAGTCATCTGCAAACTTGGTAAACCACAGCCATCTACTGTTGCCTTTGCTTCAGGGAAGTATTTCCCAAACAGTTGATGTCCCAACACAGATCCTTGTGGTATTCCAATGGTGAGTGGGCTAGTGGTGGAGGTGCTGTCCCCAACTTTGAGACTGTGTGTTCTGTTGTTGAACCAGTTGGCTACCCATCTGGTACAGTATGGCCTAATTTTCATATAGGAGATTTTCACTCAGAGACATGAAAGGGGATATTGTCAAAGGTGTTGGATAACTCAACATAGGTGGTATGTCCTGTATTCCCTCATCCAGGAATTTGTGGTCAGTATCCAAGAAATCCACAAGGGTCAATAAGCAAGATCTCCCCTTGACAAAATCAAAACTGGTAGGGTCAACTATTTTGCAGGTCACCTATGTCCCTGTGGATATGGTCCATGCTGATTCCTACACTTGTCTTGCAGATAAGGCTTTTTAGGCATGAGTCAATAAATGTAGTTCTGTGTGTTACCAGACTGATGTGCATTGTGTCCCATACAATAATTTATATTACATTTTGTAGTGTGGCTGACATATGTATGGAAAAAGTACTGAGACCCCAGGGTTGCAGTGCTTGACAATGGTGGGGGGTGGGGGTGCCAACACATGGATATACTTTAAACATGTGACATATTGATAGATAGGGCCCTCACTTTGTAATATTTCTACATGCAATTTCATGTCATACAAAGGCAATGAGCAATAAACAGCAGGAATACAGCATAATATATTCACTTCCGTAGCACAGCGAACAGCTGTTTTGCCCGACAGTTAGTAAAGTCCATATGCATGCGAGATACACATGTGCAAACGTGAGCTACATTGTTAAGTCTGACAGTTAGTATTGAGTCTGTGTAATACACCTGCTATATAACTGAGTCTGTGACAGCACATGTTAATGCAGTTAATACAGTGATATGTTCCTTTTTTTGGGCCAGATGGTACTGGGATCAAATACAGGTCTACGTCATAATTTAAAATGATGAGCAGATATGCTTGGACAACATAATGGGAAGTAAAATAACCTTCAGTAAAGGGAATTGTCAAACACAACATGTGGTATATTTGGGGAAATGTATCACATGTCTTTGTTTCTATGTTGGCAAAACAGACAGAAGATTACAGAACAGAATTTATGACCACCTATGCTGCATAAGAAAGAAAGACAAGAACAATGCATTATATAGGTATCTAGAAGGAAGTGTTGGATGTGATATGTTCAAGTTTGCCATATTGGAGGAGATTAAGAGTAATCCTAGGGGAGGGGATGTCAAGGCAGTACTGGGGGAAAGGGAAATCAAATGGCAGATCAGACTGAATGCTGGTTGTACCCCTGGTATTAATGAACACATTCCCACCAAACCTCTTATTAGGGTTTAGTATCTGCTTATAATGCAGCCTGTGTTATTTTTGTGAAGGATATAATTTTAGATAAATATTGAAAGAAGTTTATGTGCATTTTTATGTATAAATTTTTTTATATATTTATATAAATGTTTAACATATGCATATGTAATTGTGCATCACATTACATTGTTTTTAGAATATAGTATTTAGTTAATATTTTACCTGAGATAACTTTATATCATTGGTAATAGTATTTTTGTGCTATTTTGATAGTAATTAAGGTAACAGATCTATTTAAGAGACTAATTGGTTAAATGGGTGGGAAATTTAGGTATATAAATGTGTTTAATTGATTTCTGCTTGTTCTGATGTAACCTACGTACTGTAGGTGAAAGCGCTCAACAATTGTTGTTCTGGACAATAAATAGAAGTTTTTAATTAACATTGGATCCTGTCACAGTATTTCTTCGAGGAATCTTTTTGTTGTTTCAGTCGTTTGGATAGTGCTTGGATTCCTGGAGGTGCTTTTTGGTAGTTGTTGTTTGTGCCATGGATTCCATCGATGAGTTGCCCTCCATGTTTTCGCCAGTTAGGAGAGAAGAAGTGCATAAAATACATTCCGAACTGGCTATACTTAAGGGGGAAATAACTAGACTGCTTGAACTGATGACACCGCCCACTACACTGTTTAACAACGTGCCTCAGGGGAACGTTACACCACGGTTGGAAACCGGAAGTGGAAGTTCTGAGGGTATACCTAATGGACAGCGTTGTATGGAGAACAAGGAGCTTACTGCAACAACCACCTCTTATAGGAACAGAGCGTTACAGCCAAAGGAGAATCTCAACAATCTATCTATGGACTGTGACGACGTTTCGGAGGATGTTTATTTAATTTCTGGGGCCAAACCGAAGCGTTTACCACTTGTTAGGACATACGCTACGCACGTAGGTCTTAAAGCTGTTATCGATCAAGGCGGTAGTGGTAATGGCCAGTACAAGATTCCAGACTATGGTAACAGCAAACCTGGTAATAATGTGAACATTTTAGATAAATTTATGAATGTGCCTTATGATTTCAAAGATGTAAACCAACAAAGAGAGAACAATTACGGAAAGCATGAGAAACATGATACGTTAAAAGACATTATTTACAATCTTGGTAAAAAACTGAATATTATTAAGGCATTACAAATTGATAACCTATATTTGCATATTGATAGTGGTATCATACCTATGGGGCTGCGTTTTTTTTAAGCAACCCTTAGGTGTTGAACTCAATGAGAGAAATATATTAATTTGTAACCAAATGTTTGATAATTTTGGTAAACAGTTCATGGAATTCATTATTGCCTGCAATGACACTAAGCTTAGTATGATTTTAAAGGAAGTGGAGGAACTTAATATTTCTATTACAAATGACTTATTGTATCCGCAATGGGAGAATTTGCATGCTAAACAGTTTTAGTATGCTGAAAGCAATTGTAAAAAAATGTTTGATAGGAAATGTAAAAAGTATCTCAGGGATTTGAAACAGTATGAGAATCAAACTGCTTATAAATGGAGTTATAAAAAATATAATAGAAGTGATAGAGGTACGAGTGGAAGGGAACCAAGTAATAGTGTTTGTACTACTGATTATACTCAAGATAGGTTTTATAGTGAGGATTTTTTGGACAAGCGAGAGCATTGGAAGGGGAATACACATCAGGGATATCAACCGTGGGTTCAGGGGGGAGGAGGGAAGTATCACCATTACAATTTCAGACCTCAAGCCAGATGATTCATACAGGCAGTGATGAGGGAAGTATATTTATTGATGGTGTCATTCATAGTTTTGGAGATTACAAAATCTACAATTACACCCAGTGTCCTGTTCACACTGAACATTTTCAGATTTTTTTCTAAGGGAATGAAATTTATACCCCGCACAAAATTCAATGTAGTGGACGCACTAGTTGAATTTAAGCTTTATTTAAGGAAATTAAATTTGGGGGTATTTTTTCAGAAAGATAGAGCTAGTGATATTAGACATGCAAGTTTAAAGAAAAAGAGTAATTTTACTCCACCTATGCATAACACTTTGGTTGCATTTGAGAAGGTAGTGACTAAACAGATTTATGGACTACACAATAAAATCAACAAATACAGTATTAAAAGTAATTGGAGTTACGATGAAGAGAGATCCTTAGCCAATCTATGTGATGCTAACAATGTTAGAATTATGACCCCTGACAAGGGTGGGGGTCTGGTGTCGTTTGACAATGATGATTACATTCAGAAGATATTTGATATGCTGAATGTACCCGAACAATATGAGGTATCCTCCTTGAATCAAACTAATATTGCACATAGGAGAATAGATTTGTTTTTGGAAGAATTTTTATTGGATGAACGTATTGAAGCTGATTTGTACAGGTTTTTGAAGGTGGAGTATCCAGTATTGGCAGCCATTGTAGGTATTCCGAAAAGACATAAAAATGTGCTTAATCCCCCATTCCGGCCTATAATATCAGGAAGTAGGAGTAAAACCTTTCCTTTTGGTAAGGTTATAGATCAGTGGTTGAAACACATATATGTTAAAGTAACACACTTAATTAAAGATTCTTGGGACTTTTTGGGAAGATTCAAACATGACCTATGGAATACGAAAATGATGTTTGTGACCATTGATATAAAGGATCTATACTCCTGCATACCTCATGGTGAGGGTGTTGCAAGATTTATTAACAGTGTTAAGAAATATTCCCAATATGAATGGGACAAAATTGAACTTATACAAGAATTCATAAATATAGTCCTGGATAACAACTATATATATTTCGAAGGGGAATATTATAAACAAATTTCAGGATTGGCTATGGGGGCGGCATGTGCCCCCATATATGCTAATCTTGTTTTGTTAGATTGGGAAAATGAATACATCATTAACAGCCCCTGGATGGAATATATAGGTTGTTATGTCAGATTTTTGGTTGATTTGTTCATACTTTGGAAAGGGACAGATGTATTGTTGGAACAGTTCATAGAATACATCAATGGATGCAGTCCATTTTTGAAGTTTACCTATAATTTTAGTTGGACAGGCATTAATTATTTGGATACCTACATATTCAATGATGGAAGTAGGTTCCAATCTAAAATATACAGAAAAGATACATTCTGCAATTCTTATTTGGAATATTCTAGTAACCACCCCTACGCACAGAAAAAAAGTATCTTGAAGTGGCAGTGTATCAGGGCGGTCAGAATGACATCCCGCAAGGAAGATATGATTAATGAAATCAAGTTTATTGGTGATTTATTTTTAGGGAGAGAATATCCTGGACATTTAGTTAAGGATATTACTGAATATGTATCGAGTGAATGGGGGAGGAAATACGTACTCCTTTTGGGGATTGGTATCACTGCACCTATTAACCAAAGTGGAACAAATGATGCTTATCAGAGGGCTTGCATTTTGGGATACAGCCAATATGCAGGAGAAATAAGAAATATAATTGAGAAAAACTGGAACATTATAACAAGTGAAGAAACATTGAGTGGTAAAATTGAGGAGAAATCTACATTTGTTTACAAAACTGGGATGAATATTAAAAGAATGATAGAAAGTAGAAGTACCAACAAATAGGGGAGGAATATTAGCAAGGAAGGTACAAAAAAATGTGGACACTGTAATCAGTGTTCATTCATAATGGAGGATGAGCAGATATGCTTGGACAACATAATGGGAAGTAAAATAACCTTCAGTAAAGGGAATTGTCAAACACAACATGTGGTATATTTGGGGAAATGTACCACATGTCCTTGTTTCTATGTTGGCAAAACAGACAGAAGATTACGGAACAGAATTTATGACCACCTATACTGCATAAGAAAGAAAGACAAGAACAATGCATTATATACGCATCTAGAAGGAAGTGTTGGATGTGATATGTTCAGGTTTGCCATATTGGAGGTGATTAAGAGTAATCCTAGGGGAGGGGATGTCAAGGCAGTACTGGGGGAAAGGGAAATCAAATGGCAGATCAGATTGAATGCTGGTTGTACCCCTGGTATTAATGAACACATTCCCACCAAACCTCTTATTAGGGTTTAGTATCTGCTTATAATGCAGCCTGTGTTATTTTTATGAAGGATATAATTTTAGATAAATATTGAAAGAAGTTTATGTGCATTTTTATGTATACATTTTTTTATATATTTATATAAATGTTTAACATATGCATATGTAATTGTGCATCACATTACATTGTTTCTAGAATATAGTATTTAGTTAATATTTTACCTGAGATAACTTTATATCATTGGTAATAGTATTTTTATGCTATTTTGATAGTAATTAAGGTAACAGATCTATTTAAGAGACTAATTGGTTAAATGGGCGGGAAATTTAGGTATATAAATGTGTTTAATTGATTTCTGCTTGTTCTGATGAAACCTATGTACTATAGGTGAAAGCGCTCAACAATTGTTGTTCTGGACAATAAATAGAAGTTTTTAATTAACATTGGATCCTGTCACAGTATTTCTTCGAGGAATCTTTTTGTTGTTTCAGTCGTTTGGATAGTGCTTGGATTCCTGGAGGTGCTTTTTGGTGGTCATAATTTAAAATACTTTTCATTACAAAGTGAAAATGCAATGATATCAATTGTTTGTACTGGGTGTGTTGCTGTGTGTTATACTGTAGTGCTGTTAAGGGGCATTGCTCTGGGGCAACCACACCTGTTTGCCACCCCTCATTGTTAGTGCAAGATGCACACCTCCACTCAAACATGGAGTCCAAAAAGTGAAGGGATCCATTGCTTCTCCAGCATTGTTAAAGTCTAACAGTTAGTACTGAGTCTTTGGAATATATCTGCTACATAACTGACTCTGTGGCAGCACAAGTTATTGCAATGATGCATTCCTTTTGGGGCTAGATGGTACCAGGTTCAAATACAACTATATCTAATTCTTTTAGCTACTTTCATATCATCTTTGCTGGGCATTGATGCAGGGAGCACATCATCTCACAATGATGCATTAAAAAAAGAAATGGAGAAGATAGGACAGTGGTAAAATGGGGATCAAGCAGTGGAAGAAAAAAAGGGAAAGCAATACAGGAGTGTGCAGGAGGGAGGTAGGAAAGAACCATAGCTATCCATTTCTTCAACAGTAAAAAATGATAATATATGCAGAATATTAGCTGAATTTGAACTGTCACCTCCAGAGAAAGAGGAATAACTACAACACAATTGTGTTGTATAGCCAATTGGACCAAATCAAGTATGTCAAGAAGACATGTGTATGAAAGGAGAGCTATATATGGGACAACTTTTTTTTGTGGGACAGGTGCCTTTTTTTGAGAGTGAGAGAGAGAGAGAGGAATGTTGGGGGAGGGATGTAGATATGTCTGGGTCTAGTAAGTTGGGTAGGTGAAGAAGCAATTGCAGACAGACAAGACAAACAAGGCAAGATTACAGGATGGTGATGGACACAAGAGGTCAGTGGACACCATGGATGGAGTTAGAATGGGGACATCCAGGACCCATGGTCGTCAAGTTGGGTGACAGTGAGAATTGAATCTTCACCAAAAGAACTGTCATGAATGTCATTTCACTCCACTCCACCCCTGGCTGGAATGCTTGCCATCTCCTTCTTGTCCTCCTAGTACTTCATAAAATGAGGGAGAACAGCTTCTCAAGCCAGTGTACTCATGCACCAACAGTACGGCTCACCCTATGCACCATCCCTGGCAACTCAGTGAGGGTGATAAACTCACCACATCTGCCACTGGTCCTGAAGGGAACCATTACACTATCCTCCATGGCAGGACTACCTGAGGGGCAGGTAGTGCAGGGTCAACAGAGGTGGTGCTGACAAGTTGGCTCCTAGACATGTGGGCAATGGTGCCATAGCTGGTAAAATGGGGGCAGGTAGATATAGTGGGACTGGCCTACCCTGCTCTGCTGTCGTGCATTTCATGATGTGGTACATATGAGTGACATGGACACATTTTGCCAACACTTAATAAAAGAAAACAAAAATAAAATTTAAAAAAAAGATAAGGTTTGGGGTGAGAAAAAAAAGAGACAAGATTAGTACCTTCATATGTGACATACGGTGCATTAATACAATCATTAGACTCTATTATCTTGACCTTTACTCTTAAGACTACCACCCCCTAACAGATAACTTTTACTTTTAAGACTACCAGCTCCTAACAGATGCACATTATACTACAGATTGCAGCAAGTACTCCTTTACATGTGCATATATTGCACATACACATGTTCCAGTTATACAGATTACAGTTTACAGCAGGGCATGTATGCCACTGGTATAGAGCCTTTACGTTAAATCTTTAAATTACATATAATTGAATAATTAACAGTATTGTTTATTTGGGAAGTGTAGTATTTGAACCCACAACCTCTGACTAAAGTCTAATATTGTACTCTTATTTTGTGCTACAGACTATAGCATGCATACTTGCTTTTATAGTTGAGATATGCATACTCATTTTGATACAACTCTATAAAATACTAAATTAGATATCTTTAACTTTTAATGCTACAATAGCACAACTCTTCTGCTTCATACAAACCACATGCCTTCCTCATCCCTGCCAATTGAGCACAGTGGGTTCTAACACCAATCTCCCTTTCTATGGTAGCTGTAGACAGAACAGAGCAGAATACCATTATGAAAACCAGACTTGCCTGTATTTATCTTTTAGGTCTTACAACTTACAACTACTCTCTGTATTTTATGTATGGGATGCTGCTATTACAGTTGAGATATGCAAGCTCTATTTGATATTCTCATATTGTACTCTTGTCTTTGGCTACAGACTAATGCATGCAAACTTGCTTTTACAGTTGAGATATGCAAGCTCAGTTTGACACAACTCTATAAAATACCAAAAAGGCTATCTTTAACTTTTAATGCTACAATAACACTACTCTTCTGCTGCATACATACCACATGCCACCCTCATCCTTGACAATCTAACACCATGGGTTCGCACATTGACCTCCCTTTCCCTGGCAGCAGTGGAAAACAGAACAGAACAGAACAGAACAGAATACTATTATGAATACGTGTCTTGCCTGTATTTAGCTTTTAAGTCTTACACGTACTTTCTGTAGTTGATATGTACACAAATGTGGGATGTCCACAATCCTGAATTTCTTGATCCAGTGGTCAAGGCTATCCCTCTTCCTCCTTCAAAGGTCATTGTAGTGATGCCTACATTTTTCACCAGTATGGGGGATACTGATGCCACTGGTTACAGCCCGGGCCAAACTACCCCGATCCTCTGACTTATACTAGCACCCAGAATAGTCCCCCTGCAGTAGCCTGGCACTGTGTTTTTTCACTAGGAGTCCAACAAAAACATTGGACTCCTGGACACCCCATCTCTGAGCCCTAAATCTCACAACATCTCAACAAATGCCTGCCATGACTACCATGGTTCAAGAGCAATGGAGAATGACGGTTTCCCACCAAATCCAGTTACCTTGTTTACAAGAAGTGAGGACACTGTTTGAAAATGTTGTATACCACTTACCATCGTGCAAACATGGTGCTCGGCATTTTACACCCCAGAGCCTCCCATTTGCATGATGGTAAGCACTGCACAACAGGGGCAAACAGTGACAAAATTACACAGGCAGTTGTGTATGTGTGTTAGATAACTGTGAAGTCCAGACAGCAGAAATATACTTACAGGAACAGTACACCAACAGTTATACATTTGATAATGTAATAATGCATACTGAGAATTGGGACAAGAGTAAAAGTGTAAGGAATATGCACTATTCAAGCCCAGAACCATGTCCTGACTTAATCCTGTTGCCACAAGAGGGTTTAGAAAACACTTATCGATGTTGCAGTTCACTGCTTTCAGAGTCCTGTCTACTTACTGGGGGTCCAGTTGTCCATTTTGTGCACTGCTGTGCTTCACACACACCAGATAAACACAGCCAAACCTGCAATTCATTTTTCTTTGTTTCCTGCAAACACTGACCAAAAAAAAAAGGCGCAAGAGAAAAGGATTTGAACCCAGTACCATCTGGCCACAAAAAAGAATGTATCAATATATTAATATGTGCTGCCACAGAGTCATGTAAGTAGCAAGTGTGTTTTGTTCACTCAATACTGTCAAAATTTAGCAATGCAGGTTGCATTTGTGCACTGCTTAGCTACGCACAAGCATGTGTATCTCACATGAGTATACATTTTGCTAACCATTGCGTAAACCCGTTGCTTACCGCACTATGAAAAAGTGCATATTATTTATTATTACTGCTGTTTATTGTCCATTTCTTGTGTATGACATGGCGTTACATGTGGGAACATTAAAAAAATGAAGGCCCTATCTCACACTATGTTACATATTTACAATACAGCTACGTGTGCCCCCCACCCCAAGCACTGCAACCCTGGTGTCTCAGTACTTTTTCTACACATGTATCCCCTGCACTACAGAAAGTTATATCAAATGTTGTGTTATATGCAATGCACATCAAGCTAGTACCATGAGAACTACAAACTATTGACCCATAAGCCTAACAAAGCTTATCTGCAAGACTAGGAAAGTGATCAGCATGGACTTGGACTTTATCCACAGGGACATAGGTGACATTCAACACACTTGAGGTGACCCATGTTGTGTTTGTCAAGGATAGATCTTGCCTATTGAACCTCATGGACTTCATTGATACTGAGCCCAAAGACCTGGATGACAGATAACAGCACATAGTACCTATCTTCAGTTATCCAAGGCCTTTGACAATATTCCCCATTCCTGTCTCATAGTGAAAATGTCCCAACTGGGAATTAAGCTATACAGTACAAGCTGGATAGCCAACTGGCTCACTAACAGAACACACATTGTCAAAGTTGGGGACTTCACCCCTTACTAGCCATTTACCAGTGGAATACCCCAATGATGTGTGCTGAGCCCTCAACTGTGTGGAAACTACTTCCTTGAAGTGTAGGCAATGGTAGCTGGCTTGTGGTTTGCCACTTTTGCAGATTACTGTTAACTGGATGCACTCATATAGATTCTCCCAGTGATGGTAACATATTACAGAAGAGGTTGATAGAGACAAATGATTGGTGCCAAACTCACAGACTGAACCTTACAGCAAACAATGCCTCATTATCCTCCTTTGACAATGAGGTACCCCTGCTAATTAGGATATACATGGCATCCCTCTCAGCTCAAATACAGTGTTGTGAGACTTGTGAATACATGTTGATAGGAACCTACACTTTCATTACTATGTGTTTATAGTGGTGAGACACACACACTGCATTGTGCATCTCATACATAAAGACATCACATTCAAGACCAAGAAGGTCATAGCTCTTTTGCTCTCCACACTTCTCAGACCACTAATTGAGTACAAAGCTCCTTTCTCTCTGTACCTCACCAGACAACTGCAGCAACTAGAGAAAAAAATAGAGGTTTGTAACTGGGAGAATTCAGGTCCTCCAAACATCACATACAAGGAAAGACTACAAGACCTGTGACTGTACTCCATATCCTGCAAGCTGCTGAGAGGTGACCTATGCCTTACCTACAGAGAAGTCTTAGACCCTGCCCTACTGGAAATGCTGGATATCTGCAAATCAATGGGTAGGAATAACTTGACTCAGGGTTCTCAACTCAGCCTGTGACATAACAGAACATTCAGGGATGACAGATATATCCCCAATGACTCACACACTCCTCTGTAATAGGCTTCCACTGCATGTGAATCAGTGCTCCTTAATGATCCTGTTCAAGCCAACCTTCACTACTGGTTGGGTGATTGTTAAGTCACCTCTGCTGTGGCACCTATGTCCCTCATAGACAGGCCCAGTTGTTGCTGCTCACAAAATCACTGTGTTAACAGCAACCATTTAAATATGCTTAATAAGGGTACTTGTGTTTATAGAAAGCTAGGCTTCTATTGCCTCATGTATAGTGACAAAAATATACTCCTAAAACTTACAAATACAATATGTGAGGGATGCAGGTATACAATGAATCTAGAAGAAATGCTCTCTCCCTCAGGTAACAACAAACCAGATATCAAACAGGTTGTCAGCACAGGGTCTCTATTATATGTTTCAGGTTTGAAAACTTCAAACATTAAATAATCAAATTTAAATGTTCAAAGTTTCAAACATCGAACATATAATTAAAAATAAATAAATAACAAAATAACTTACCTGACTAGTGTAGGCAGGGGGGCAAGCCATTAGTTTTGGGTATTTTTTTTTACATATGTTCAAAGTTTTATAACTTCGAACATTTAAATTTGATATTTTAACATTCAAAGTTATAAAACTTCAAACATATGATATAGACCCATCAGCACACACACACTACACCTCATCAACAAGCCTGATGCACAACACATAAATGTACATACGCAAAGGTACTCATTGGAAGCTTACAAAGAGGAGAGACCTTGCAAATGCAAACCTTCAGCACATATTACAGTCCCAATGGAACCCAGTACATATAAAAACAAACATATCAGTGTCTCACTCATTAATCCGTAAAGGCAAAACACCTCAAAACCAATGTCTTGGTCATAAGCCATACTGATACTCACAGATGTCCTCCTCACCAGGTTGTACAAGGAGAAAGTCGCAGTCAGCTACCTGCCAGGTGCCAGGATCAGCAAAGTCACACAGTCACTCAAGTCTCTTAAAAACAAGCAAAGTTACACCTCTGTCATACTCCATGTTAGAGTAGACAACTTGAAATGTACCTCACTGGACTATGAGATATGACTGAGCTCTCAGATTATGTGTCTCAGACAGGTATGTCCATAGCCCTGAGCAGCATACTACCTTCAGCTGGGATGATGCGTAATACAAACAAAAGAATTATCAGCTTCAACAATTGGCTTACCTACTAGTGTCAGTCCAGGGGGATACAGTATTTGCCAGCCTGGGATATGGACCATGCTGATTTGCTAGGAATGGTCTTCATCTGTCACCTCTTGTCTTTAGGGTATTGGTCAAGGTACTTGCCTCCTCCACAGTGCCTTTTTTAGGCAATGTCATAAGAAGAAAATTTCCTGATGTAAAATATCTTCATAAGACAAACTCAGTGTTATGCTGCTTAATGCTAGAAGTCTAAATCAGAAACTATACTCAATGGAGGCACTTCTTACTTGGGAAGATGTCACTGTTTATGCAGTCACAGAGACATAGTTTAGGGATGCAGAGAGTACTCTGGCCATGAAAGGCTGTAATGCCTTCCGCTCATTCAGGCCACAAATTGAACATAAAAGAACCAAAGGAGGAAGTGTATCCATCTTCCTAAATGGCAAACACACCTAAAAACTGGTTAAGCAGTGCAACTATCTAGAGTTACTTCAAGTCTAACTAACTGTAGTAAAGGCCCCCTCCATGTCATTGTTAGCTGCATGTCCACCTGCATGAACCATGAAAACCACATAGTGCCTTTTTGAACCTACCTGAGTCACTCATAATACAGCCAAACACCATAGACATGGATATCTTTAACTATCCTTCCATCGATTGGGATACATATATGAGATCAAACAAGCTCGCCCAATGTTCCTGCACTTTGTAAACATGAATGCTCTGAAATGACTTGACAAACATACCCATGCATACAGATAAAAGTGTAAAAGCCTTTGCTTCACATTATTCTTAAATACATTCCAGCATATGCAGTATGTAGGTAACAAAAATGGGAGCTTACCTGCTGAAATTGCGTACTCCTCTGTACAGACATATCCTGAAGAAAAAACATTTTTTGCAGTATTGCAAACATATGCAACTCTCCTCACCATCAGTTTGTCTAGCTACTCGGTTGCATTTTTAATATGGTGTAGATTATTAATGGATTGCATCTGTCTTTGTGTTTCATAGATGCTAATTACAACATAAGCAGATAAATTGCATGCTAGTCAACCAATCCAGCATGATGGAGCTATTCAATAAATTATAAAACATCCAAGTAGACTCCATGCTGTTTTTTTCTACAGATTTCAAAACTTTTGGAGAACAGCCATGGAAAGTCTACACAGACAGAATGTTAGGGGTTGCTGCTGCTTTAGTTCATTTGTATGTGCTACAGGCTTAAGCCAATGCTGCTGCTTGCCAATAGGCCTAGGCCAAGAAGGAGAAGAGTTTTCAGGCCCCGTTTAACTTTTCACAATCTACATGACATGGAAATTATAGAGAACTACAGGGTGGACAGATACACACTACTGGAACTCTGTGACCTCTGCCACCCTCAACTCAGAGCCAGAGCCAACCAAGGGGAAATCATCCCAGTGGAATCCAAGGTAAGTGTAGCCCTTAGAATCTTAGATACTCGTACCTTTCAGAGACCAACAGGGGACATGCTGGGGATGCCACAGCATCCAGGATCCTCTACCAATTCCTAGATGCTATTCTCCAACATGCCAGTGAGTACATATATTTTCCCCGTAGTTCTGAGGAGAAGGCCAGAAATATGCAACAGTTCTATTGGGTAGCACACAACCCTGAAGTACTGGGTGCCATAAATTACACTCACATAGAAATTAAGGCATTATGTGGGGAACAGGGTAGGATCTGCATTAACAGAAAAAGCTATCACTCTATCAACTGCCAAGTCATGTGTAATGCAAAGGGAATCAACCTGAACGTGTGTGCTGGCAACGCTGGCAGTTACCATGACTCACATATCTGGCACACCTCCTAACTATACCAGATGTTTGTTGGGAGGAATATCACACATGGTCATTTACTGGGGGATGCAGGTTATGCATTGAAATCATGGTTGGTAACTTGACTCAGGGTTCTCAACTCAGCCTGTGACATAACAGAACATTCAGGGATGACAGATATATCCCCAATGACTCACACACTCCTCTGTAATAGGCTTCCACTGCATGTGAATCAGTGCTCCTTAATGACCCTGTTCAAGCCAACCTTTACTACTGATTGGGTGATTGTAAAGTCACCTCTGCTGTGGCACCTATGTCCCTCATAGACAGGCCCAGTTGTTGCTGCTCACAAAATCACTGTGTTAACAGCAACCATTTAAATATGCTTAATAAGGGTACTTGTGTTTATAGAAAGCTAGGCTTCTATTACCTCATGTATAGTGATAAAAATATACTCCTAAAACTTACAAATACAATATGTGAGGGATGCAAGTATACAATGAATCTAGAAGAAATGCTCTCTCCCTCAGGTAACAACAAACCAGATATCAAACAGGTTGTCAGCACAGGGTCTCTATTATATGTTTCAGGTTTGAAAACTTCAAACATTAAATAATCAAATTTAAATGTTCAAAGTTTCAAACATCGAACATATAATAAAAAAATAAATAAATAAAAAAATAACTTACCTGACTAGTGTAGGCAGGGGGGCAAGCCATTAGTTTTGGGTTTGGGTTTTTTTTTTTACATATGTTCAAAGTTTTATAACTTCGAACATTTAAATTTGATATTTTAACATTCAAAGTTATAAAACTTCAAACATATGATATAGACCCATCAGCACACACACTACACCTCATCAACAAGCCTGATGCACAACACATAAACGTACATACGCAAAGGTACTCATTGGAAGCTTACCAAAGAGGAGAGACCTTGCAAATGCAAACCTTCAGCACATATTACAGTCCCAATGGAACCCAGTACATATAAAAACAAACATATCAGTGTCTCACTCATTAATCCGTAAAGGCAAAACACCTCAAAACCAATGTCTTGGTCATAAGCCATACTGATACTCCCAGATGTCCTCCTCACCAGGTTGTACAAGGAGAAAGTCGCAGTCAGCTACCTGCCAGGTGCCAGGATCAGCAAAGTCACACAGTCACTCAAGTCTCTTAAAAACAAGCAAAGTTACACCTCTGTCATACTCCATGTTAGAGTAGACAACTTGAAATGTACCTCACTGGACTATGAGATATGACTTAGCTCTCAGATTATGTGTCTCAGACAGGTATGTCCATAGTCCTGAGCAGCATTCTGCCTTCAGCTGGGATGATGCGTAATACAAACAAAAGAATTATCAGCTTCAACAATTGGCTTACCTACTAGTGTCAGTCCAGGGGGATACAGTATTTGCCAGCCTGGGATATGGACCATGCTGCTTTGCTAGGAATGGTCTTCATCTGTCACCTCTTGTCTTTAGGGTATTGGTCAAGGTACTTGCCTCCTCCACAGTGCCTTTTTTAGGCAATGTCATAAGAACAAATTTCCTGATGTAAAATATCTTCAAAAGACAAACTCAGTGTTATGCTGCTTAATGCTAGAAGTCTAAATCAGAAACTATACTCAATGGAGGCACTTCTTACTTTGGAAGATGTCACTGTTTATGCAGTCACAGAGACATAGTTTAGGGATGCAGAGAGTACTCTGGCCATGAAAGGCTGTAATGCCTTCCGCTCATTCAGGCCACAAATTGAACATAAAAGAACTAAAGGAGGAAGTGTATCCATCTTCCTAAATGGCAAACACACCTAAAAACTGGTTAAGCAGTGCAACTATCTAGAGTTACTTCAAGTCTAACTAACTGTAGTAAAGGCCCCCTCCATGTCATTGTTAGCTGCATGTCCACCAGCATGAACCATGAAAACCACATAGTGCCTTTTTGAACCTACCTGAGTCACTCATAATACAGCCAAACACCATAGACATGGATATCTTTAACTATCCTTCCATCGATTGGGATACATATATGAGATCAAACAAGCTCGCCCAATGTTCCTGCACTTTGTAAACATGAATGCTCTGAAATGACTTGACAAACATACCCATGCATACAGATTAAAGTGTAAAAGCCTTTGCTTCACATTATTCTTAAATACATTCCAGCATATGCAGTATGTAGGTAACAAAAATGGGAGCTTACCTGCTGAAATTGCGTACTCCTCTGTACAGACATATCCTGAAGAAAAAACATTTTTTGCAGTATTGTAAACATATGCAACTCTCCTCATCATCAGTTTGGCTAGCTACTTGGTTGCATTTTTAATATGGTGTAGATTATTAATGGATTGCATCTGTCTTTGTGTTTCATAGATGCTAATTACAACATAAGCAGATAAATTGCATGCTAGTCAACCAATCCAGCATGATGGAGCTATTCAATAAATTATAAAACATCCAAGTAGACTCCATGCTGTTTTTTTCTACAGATTTCAAAACTTTTGGAGAACAGCCATGGAAAGTCTACACAGACAGAATGTTAGGGGTTGCTGCTGCTTTAGTTCATTTGTATGTGCTACAGGCTTAAGCCAATGCTGCTGCTTGCCAATAGGCCTAGGCCAAGAAGGAGAAGAGTTTTCAGGCCCCGTTTAACTTTTCACAATCTACATGACATGGAAATTATAGAGAACTACAGGGTGGACAGATACACACTACTGGAACTCTGTGACCTCTGCCACCCTCAACTCAGAGCCAGAGCCAACCAAGGGGAAATCATCCCAGTGGAATCCAAGGTAAGTGTAGCCCTTAGAATCTTAGATAAACGTACCTTTCAGAGATCAACAGGGGACATGCTGGGGATGCCACAGCATCCAGGATCCTCTGCCAATTCCTAGATGCTATTCTCCAACATGCCAGTGAGTACATATATTTTCCCCGTAGTTCTGAGGAGAAGGCCAGAAATATGCAACAGTTCTATTGGGTAGCACACAACCCTGAAGTACTGGGTGCCATAAATTACACTCACATAGAAATTAAGGCATTATGTGGGGAACAGGGTAGGATCTGCATTAACAGAAAAAGCTACCACTCTATCAACTGCCAAGTCATGTGTAATGCAAAGGGAATCAACCTGAATGTGTGTGCTGGCAACGCTGGCAGTTACCATGACTCACATATCTGGCACACCTCCTAACTATACCAGATGTTTGTTGGGAGGGATATCACACAGGGTCATTTACTGGGGGATGCAGGTTATGCATTGGAATCATGGTTGATGACACCCATCCAAAATGCACACACACTCATGGAAGAATGCCATAATGAGGCACACTCTCAAACTAGAAATATCATATAGCATGTGTTTGGGATGCTGAAGCCACAGATTCAATGCCTAGATACATCCAGGGGAGCCCTAACATACAATCCATGGACATGTACAGAAATATTCACAGTATGTGCCATGTTATCCAACATAGTTCTGAGGAAACAGCTACAGCAGGATCAGCAAAGGTAAAGAGCAGACATCCACCACCGATGCCAAGGTCACCACAGCCACAGGCATATGAGGAGTCAGAGTGGGAATCTCCAGCTCCTGTGGGTGTAGGCAGACATAGGCATGCTGAGTATTTCCTTCCACTGGCTAATAGACATAACATAGCACACTAATCACCTAGGAGCATAAAACCTTCTTCCTACTCACATACATAGAGTAACATTGATGCCAGGCATCCCACACAACCTTTACTTACCCATGTATTGATTGCATCAGACAGAGTCATCCCTGAGCTAATATTGTGGTAACAGCTGCATTTACAAGGTAAGTCCTGAACCTAGAATGTGTTGTTTAATAATATTATGGCATATCCTTGTATTTCATCATTTGGTAGAGTAAGCGAGTAAAAGGTAGGAGAATTGTACAGAAATCAGCTTAACATGTGACAGTAGAGATTTGTCTGATGTATATGTGTCCATTAGTAAGTATTAGGCCTCAGGCATCAAAGATTCATACAGTCATACCTGTCAAAAGTACTGGTGATCACTGCATGCCCTCAGTTTAGCACCATACATTTGTACCGGAAAGTCATTAAAGAGAGAATTAGAAAGAATGATACACATTGCTATTTATGACTTCACAACTCTCACAAGATCAAACAACAGGCAGGATGCAAAACAAGGAGAGTAATAAGGGCAGCATATCATTGCTTGTGCCATAGCAGTAACTCACCTTTGCTCTCCCAAAAACAGCAGTACATTTTTATTTGTGCCATAAGAGTAACTCACCTTTGCTCACAACAAAAGAACAGTCAGTCCATGCTTGTTTGTGCCATAACAGTACCGCAGCTTTGTTCCAACCTCAAAAGATCAGTGTACTCTTGCATGTGCCACAGCACTAACTCACTTTTGCCCCCCCCCCAAAAAAAAAGGAGCAAACTATGCTTGTCTGTACCATCCAACCTGCCCTTCAGTTGTTGGAAAATGCATATCATATTTTTCCCAGTTAATATCCTCACACATTTTAAGGCCAATGACATAGATTGGCTTACACACTGCATGCCTCGGAGTACTAGTCAGATGACTGATGAATGACAAAGAAACTCAGAAAGGTAAAACAAGAGTTGTATATTTGCAAGCAACAATCATAACATGTTGTTTAATCACTAAGTGCATTATGTCCAAATAAAATAAATATAATAAATGTATAAAACACAGTTTATGGTTTGATCACTGTACATTTTGTTGCAGTTGATTGTGTGAAGAATCGCTTCAGTTCTTTGCTCCAGAGCAGTTTGTGTGGCAAAGAGGAATAAGGCAACCATCCTGTTTTCTGCATGTGAATTAGAGTGAGACTTGAAATCCAGACCTATGTAGAACTTTTTCATGTGTACTAATATTTTTCGGCTGTATTTGTCATAGATTGCTTTTCTTCATTTCAATTATTTCTCCTCTTTTTTTCCTCTTTTTTTTGTTTTGGCCACTGTTTGTGTGATAACCCACTTACAGGAAACATGGCAACCAGAGAAAAAAGAATGTTGGGTTTGGCTGTGCTTATCTCCTTTGCTTGAAGCATGGCAGTGTGCAAACTGGACAACTGAACCACCCAGAAAGTAGACAGACAAAAATAGACACCGGATATATTCAATTAATGCTATTGGGCATCGCTCAAACCTGGTAAGTGGCATTGCATGATGGTTAACAGTGAGACATTTGCAATGATTACAATAAAATGGGGGATGTCATATAACTAGCTTGTGGCAGCAGATATACGTGTAGGGCTGAAGTACAGTTGATCCTGGGTTCTAGTACTAGTACAGGGTATTGCATCTTTTATTTTTTTTCACTGTTATGTTAATGCAGTTTATAGCAATGAACTGAAACATGAACAGCTGTTATTTCAACTCTCTTGTGACAACAGGTGTAAGTGGAGGACTGCCATACACATGGTCCTAGTTCAAATACAGCATATTCCATTCACTTTTGCTGTTGTTCTACTTCCCATCATAGTCACTCTCACTTATAATGCTTGATATACTCTAGATGATATCAATTATATGTATGAGGGGTGAGACCCTAATATTGTCTCATTTATTTATTTATTTATTTAGTTATTTATTTGTCTATGTATCATCACATTTATTATCAAAAGTATGACTATGCTAGCTTACACTGCACTTGAATTGTTTTTATGGCTGTTTTACCTGCTTTTCTGTAAAAAAAAAATTCTAAGCTTGTTTCCCGCCTTTCCTGTAACTAGTCTAGTCCAAATACAGATTTGCTGTATTCAGGACTGTTTATAAGCTTCTGAGCCCCCCAAGCCTTTCTGTGTTGGAGGGAAGCCTTCTAGCTTATCAGTGGGAGTTGTAAGCACTAGGTAGCCTAGCTACCACATGAGGAGTGGTTTCAGGCACAGAAACTATAGTTTATTGGCCATTTGGACAGTTTTTTCCATCTCTTTTAACTTTCTGGTTTAAAAGGTTGCATTTGCGCTTGTTTCCCACCTTTCCTGTAACTATTCTAGTCCAGATACATATTTGCTGTATTCAGGACTGTTTGTAAGCTTCTGAGCCCCCCAAGCCTTTCTGTGTGGGAGGGAAGACTTCTAGCTTATCACTGGGAGTGGTAAGCACTAGGGAGCCCATCTACCATAAGAGGAGTGGTTTCTGGCTGAAAAATTATAGCTTATTGGGTGTTTGGGCAATTTTTCCATCTCTTTCAACTTTCTTGTTTAAAAGTCCTCATTTCTGCTTGATTTCCATGTTTCCTGTAACTAGTCTAGTCCAGGTACAGATTTGCTGTATCTAGGACTGTTTGTAAGCTTCTGAGCAGTGCCAAAGTCTGCTCTTCATTTTCTCCATTAGATCTGCTAGTTATCTCCTGTCCTGCACTTTTACTAGCCTATTAGTCTAGCACTTTACCAGAATTCTTGTAGCAATTATTGTAGCACACAAAAGTGCTACCAGCACTAAACGTTCTACAAGGAAACAGCTCCAGTACTTATTATTAATGCCCACCCCTCCAGGCATGTCTAAAGGTCAGTTCCCTGTGTTTTCTCCTATTAACCTGGTAAACTTGGGCATCCTGAGGCAATGTAGCAATTGCCTCATAGGTTCTCCACAGGTCTAGATTTCTCTTGAACAGAGTCAGCGTGCTCTGCCTCTCATGGATGATTTTTTTTTTATTCATACAGCCAGGAGCTGGAGTTTCTTCAATCTGATGTCGGGTGAGATACATCCCACAATGACCTCACTAGATCTGGATGTGAATCTTCATGATCAGGTGGGCCTGATAACCTCTTCTGTGCTTAGTGGTAACCCTGTGGGTTCTGTCCTTAAGCCAGTTTGCAACCCATCTCCCCTCATCAATGGCCTTGGTGACTATTTGAAGAAGTCGACCAAGTTTCAAAGGCATGATCTTAAGTTTGTTAATGGCTGGGGTCCACCAGACTGGTTGTGGAAAGAGTCTTGGTTTTATTTGGGATTGCCTGATCCATGCAGTCCTCATGTACACAGACAACCCTATCCTCTTACTTCCCAACACTCAGACTTGCGAGAGATGCACTTATATATCCAAATTGGAAGCCATGCACTCTCCAGCCAAGACTGGAATAGCTGGTTAAGAGGAGAAGGTCAAGACTTGCACCACACCACATGGAACGCATAGCCCTCCAGAACATACACCAGCACAGCCTTTACATAAAAACACAAACCACATTCCCACCTTGACAAAGGCTCTCAATAAAAATCTACCCAAACAGGAGAGACCTTCAAGGCAGAAATGCACTCAACCACCACTACACAACACTAATCATGAGACACATAACTCTCCTAAACAATGTACCACTTAACCAAAGCCCCTAAGACAAAACAGTATGCCCAACACACTAGTCATAGGTGACTCGATAGTGAGTCACACTGATGTCCCACTCACTAGGTTGAATGAGGAGAAAGTAACAGTCAGCTGCTTGTCAGGTGCCAGGATCCACCACATAACGCATGCACTCAGGTCCCTCAACAACAGGTACAAATATGATTCTGTCATTGTGCATGTGGGTGTGAATGACCTGAGATGGACCTCCCTAGACTACATGAAAAGAGATATGGAGGAGCTCTTGGATTATGTAGCCAAGGTGGGTATGACACTAGCCCTGAGCAGCATACTACCATCATCCAGAATTATATCACAGTACAAGCAGAAAATGATTTATTTCAACAATTGGCTAAGTTTCTGGTGTCATTCTAAGGAGATCCAGTATCTGTCTGCCTGGGATGGCATGACTGACAGACCTCGATGCTTTGACAGAGATGGCCTAAATCAGTCAACCCTGGTCTGGAAACTGGCCAAGGCTCTTGCCACCACTATAGTGCCTTTTTTAGGTAATGTTCCAAAGACCAAATTACCATCATAACAGCTACAAATAAATGCAATCTGAGGGTCATGCTGCTCAATGCTAGAAGTCTAAATCTCAAAATGCACTCACTTGAAGCACTCTTTAAAATGGAGAACATTGACATTTGTGCTGTAAGAGACATGGTTCAAGGCAGCATAAAGCACCCCTGCACTACCAGGCTATAACTCATTCCACACCTTTCGGCAGCAGAACTTGGACCGAAGCTCCAAAGGTGGTGGTGTTTACATATTCATAAAGGATGCACACACCTCCAGACTGGTAGCCCAACATAATGCATCAGAGATACTTCAGGTGCAGATAACATTGGGTAAGACAGTGATTCAGGTTGTTGCCTGCTATAGGTCCCCAAACATGTCCCAAGACTCACACTCAATGTTCCTAAGTACCCTGGAGAATATTAGGGTCCAACCTAACACTGTCATACTGGGCAACTTCAACTACCTCTCCATTATCTGGGGAAACTGCTCATGTACCAATTAACTTACCCAATGTTTCCTGGAATTCATTAATTCCAGTGCCCTGGACCAGCTCATTCTTTCCCCCACTAGAGGTAGCAACATTCTTTACCTGGTCATTGCTAACATGGGCAACCATTGCTCTAGACCAATAGTCAACTCCTCCCTGGTTAGATCTGAGCACAGTTGATCACCTTGGAAAACCACATCCCTTCCACCACCCCCACCCCCCCACAAAAGTAACCACCATGAAAAACTTCTCCAAAACTATCTTTGGGCTCCTAAAAACAGAGGTGGCTAACTTCACAGCACCCATGCAAATGGAAAATAGTTGCATGACCATCAAAATATGCACCAATGCACTGTACAAACATGTACACAAATGCATGGATCTCACCATATCCAATAGAATCAAGAAGGTCTCCTCCAAAAAAAGGAAGGCAATCTGGTGGTCCCCTCTCATAAACAAACTCTACAACAGAAGGAGGAAACTGATGCAGAATAAGGTGAAGTCACAAGACTGGAAAAACTCCCTTAGCCTCACCATACCCAATAGAATCAAGACACTTTCCTCCAAAAAAAGGAAGGCAATCTGGTGGTCCCCTCTCATAAACAAACTCTACAACAGAAGGAAGAAATTGATATAGAATATGGTGAAGTCCCAAGACTGGAAAAACTCCCTTATCAGCCTCAAAAAAAAGTTGAGATCCCTCATCAAATCCTCTAAAGCTAGCTATGAAAACAGAACTGCAGCAGATAGTAAAGACAACCACAAGGCCTTCTATAGTTATGTAAAGAATCTCTACGGCAATACCCAGATTTGCTCTGAGCTACTTCACAATAGTACATCCTATACTGAGCCAACAGATATTGCCAATATACTGGCTGACAGATTCAGTGCCAACTTTACCCCCCCAAAGGACCAATCACAATACTAGTAGATTGCCAGGCACTAAGTATTACTGTTGCACAAGTTAAGACAGCACTGTTCAAGGCCAAGAATACAGCTTCTATGGGACCTGACAATATCCCTGGCTGTGCTCTACATGAGCTACAGAGTGAACTGGTACCTCACCTGTGTGCTCTGTTCAATCACAGCCTCACCTCAGGCTTTGTCCCTACCGAATGGTGCACTGCTACAGTCATGTCGCCCCATTAGCCTGATGAGTCTGATATGGAAAGCTATGGGATGCATCATCATGGACCTAATAAACAAGGATATAGGGAATTTCCAAACTCTGACTCCCACACAGTTTGATTTTGTGAAAAGTAGATCATGCCTGCTCAACTTGGTCAACTTCTTTGAATTAGTCACCAGAGCTGGGGATGAAGGCAAGGTGGTTCATACAGCCTGCCTTGATCTGGCCAAAACCTTTGATACCACTCCCCACTCAGGAATCATTGAAAAACTCACTAAGCTAAATATCAAATCGTATATCACTAGGTGGGTTGCAAACTGGTTCACAGATAGAACCCACAGTGTGAAAGTAGTTGACTCCAAGTCAGACTGCTGACCAGTCATGACTGAAGTCCCACAAGGTTTGGTCCTGGGTCCTCTCCTGTTTGGTATCTACTTCTCTGAAGTCCAGGCCAACATAAAGGGACTCTGGCTGGGAAAGTTCACAGATGATTGCAAGTTGGGCTATTATTAACTCCCCAAGTGATGTTGACATCCTAAAGAAAGGCCTCACTGACACCAACGAATGGTGTCAGAACCATGGCCTTAAGCTCAAAGTCAAAAAATGTGTCATCATCCCCTTTGGGAAAAACCTGGGTCCCATGAATTACCACATCAATGGTAGTTCACTGAACACAGAAGGCATTATAAGAGATCTGGGAACACTGGTTGACAACAACCTCTCTTTTGATCACCACATTGCTACTGTGGTCAGAAAGTCCTTCTATGTGGCACATCTCATTACTAAGGGTTTTGCATCCAGGAAGAAAGAAGAAATTTTTCCCTCTACTCTTCCCTTATTAGGCTAATCATTGAGTACAATTCCCCATTTGGCATGTACCTCACTAGACAACTGCAACAACTGGAGAGGCTGCAAAAGTACCTCACAAAGAGGATCCTAGGCCTTAAACACTTGCCTTATATGGACAGACTCAAAAACTCCAACTATTCTCTGTCTCGTATCACCTACTTAGAGGCAATCCCTGCTTGACGTACATGTCTGACCATGCTCTGTTAGAAATGCTACATCTAAAGAAATCCCAATCCCTCCACACCACAAGCTCCAGAGACCTCAACCTCATTACCACGATTAACAGAATGTGCTGGAGGGACAATTTTATATCCCAGAGCCTGCCCATGGTATGGAATAGACTTCCCATACATGTCAAACAGAGCACCTCACTGGCCCTCTTCAAAAAAATCTTGCTGAGTGGATGGGAAAAGAAAATTCACCCCGCGATCACTCCAGTGGCTCTACTTGACAGAGACACTGGGAACTAAGGTCGGGTGGCACGATGCCAGGGTAATCCTATGGGCTAGGCTTGTAAAGGCTCCAGGGCCATTAGCCTACTACACACCTATGAACCTATGAAACTATAAACCTATTGATATACTGTGTACTATGTTACTGTAAGGATATTTCTGGTATCTGGACTGGCGTGGCCTTCACATTTACCTAACAGACATACACAGCTGCTTGTGTAATTTTTCAGTTGTGCACCACTTACCATCAAGCAAACATGGGACTCAGGGTTGTCCAGTGCCAAACACCGTGTTTGAATGATGGTAAGTTGTATGCAACATTTTCAAACAGTATGCACACTCCCAGTAAATGTGATAACTGGAACTGGTGGGACACCATCATTCTCCTTTGTTCTTGATCCACAGTACACATGGCAGGTGTTCATGGAGAGTGTGTGAAATTTAGGGCTCAGAGATGAGGTGTTCAGGAGTCCAAGATTTTTGTTGGACTCCTAGTGAAACACCCCAGTGCTAGGCTACTGCAGGGAACTATTCTGGGTCCCAGTATAAGTCAGAGGCTTGGGATAGTTTGGCCAGGGCTGTAACCAGTGCGACCAGTATCCCCCACAATGGTGACCAATGAAGGCATAACTTTAGTGACCTAAGTCACAGGAAGAGGGATATAGGACGGAGGACATCCCACGGATGTGTAAGTATCAACTACAGAGAGTACTTGTAAGGCTTAAAATCTGAATATAGACAAATCTGGTATTCATAAAGGTGTTGTATTCTGTTCTGTTTTTTTCCACAGCTGCCATGGAAAGGGAGGTGAATTTTAGGAATCATGGTGCTAAATTGGTGAGGATGAGGGAGGCAGGTGGTATGTATGCAGCAGAAGAGTATTGTTATTGTAGCATTTAAAATTAAAGATATATATTTTTAATATTATATAGAGTTGTTTGAAATTGAGCAAGCATATCACCACTGTAAAACCAAGTATGCATGCTATAGTCTGTAGTATAAACCAAGAATACAATATTAGACTTTAGTCAGAGGTTGTGGGTTCAAATACCACACTTCCCAAATATGCAATACTGTTTATTTTTCAATTATGTGTAACTTAAAGGTTTAAAGTAAAAGTTCTATACCTGTGGCATACATGCCTTGCTATAATCTGTATAATTGGAACATGCATATATGTAATATATGCTCATGTAAAGAAGTACTTGCTGCAGTCTGTAGTATAGTGTGCATCTGTTAGGAGTTGATAGTCTTAAAAGTAAAAGTTATCTGTTAGGGGGTGGTAGTCTTAAAAGTAATAGTTATCTGTTAGAGGTCGTAGTTTTAAGAGTCAAAGTTAAGATAATAGAGTGAAATAATTGCATTAATGCATTGTATGTCACATATGAAGGTACTAATCTTATGTTTTTTTTTCTGTCACCCCAACCCTTATCTCTCTTTTTTATTTTTAAAATGTATTTTTATTTTATTTTATTATGTGTTGGCAAAATATGCCCATGTCATCCATGTGTACCACATCACGAAGTGCTCCACAGCACAGTGGGGTAGACCTGCCCCATAGGATCCACTTGTCCCCACTCCACCGGCTACAGCACCATTGCCCAGCATGTTTGGGAGCCAATCTGGCAGCACCACTTATGCTGTCCCTGCACTACCTGCCCCCTCAGGTAGTCCTGCCCTGGAGGATAGTCCAGTAGATCCCTCCAGGAGCAGTGGTAGAGCTAGTGAGTTTATCACCCTCACCAATTTGCCAGCGATGGTGCATAGGGTTGTGCGCCTCACTGTTGGTGCATGACTATGCCAGCTGGAGAGGCTGCTGCCCCTCATTTTATCAAGTACCAGGAGGAAGAGAAGGACATCAAGTGCTCTAGTCATTGGTGGAATGAGGTGACAGTGATGACAGGATTGTGTATGAGGACTCGATTCTCACTGACACCCAGCTTGACAACCATAGGTTCTGGATGTCCCCATCCTCACCTCATCCATGGTGTCACCGACCTCTTGCATCCATCACCATCCCTGTCTCTTGTTTTGTTTGCCTTGTCTATCTGCAATTGCTTCCTCACATACCCAACTTACCAGACCCAGACATACCTATGTCTCTTCCTCAACATTCCTCTCTCTCACAAAAAATGCACACTTGTCACAAAAAAAATCTCCCTTACATAACTCTCCATTTCACACATGCATCCTCTTGACAAACTTGATTTGGTTCAATTGGCTATCCAACATGATTGTGTTGTAGTCCCTCTCTCTTTAGAGGTGACAGTCCAAATTAAACTAAAATTCTGCATATATTATCAGTTTTTACTGTTGAAGACATGGATAGCTATGGTTCTTTCCTACCCCTTACATTCCTATATTGCTTTCCATCTGTTCTTCCTCCTGCTTGCTCCCCATTTCCTCACTGTCCTATTTTCCTCATTTCTTTTCTTTAATGAGGTGTATTCAAACCCAGACCATCTATCCCTAAAAAAGAATGTATCATTCCATTAACTGCATTAACATGTGTTGCTACTGAGTCTATTTAGGAACAGGTATATTTCAGAGACTCACTACTAACTGCTAGACTTAAACAATCCTGGAGAAGCAATGGATGCCTTCACTTTTTGGGCTCCATGTTTGCATGGAGGTGCACATTGCATACTAATAGTGGCAGCAAACAGGTGCAATTGCCCCAGCGCAATGTGGCTTAACACAGCTGCAGTATGCCAACACAGAGCAACACATATCTTATAAATAATTCATTTCATTGTATTTTCACTCTGTAATGAAAAGTATTTTAAAGTATGACATACACCTGTATTCAAACCCAGCACCATCTGGCCCCATAAAGGAATGTACCACTGCATTAACTGCATTAACACCTGCTGCATTGAGTTAGTTAAGAAGCAAGTGTATTCCACAGACTCATTACTAGCTGTCATACTTTAGCAAAGCTGCCATTGAAATAGTTGTATGACATTCACTTATTTACTAATCATTCTTAAGGTCTCCCTTTTACCCATCAAGCAACATCCTGCAGGCAAGATAAGCACAACCAAAACTTCCATTCATTCCTCTGTTTCCCGTGATTGCACTCATGCAAACAATGGCCAAATAAAATAAAATAATAAAAAACTTGACACATAAAACACAATTTGGCAAGAAATGAATGAAGCAGAACATGTGAACTGTGTGCTTCTTACTTGCATTTCCAACCTTGACAGATGTATATGTAACACTTTGTAAGTCTGACCTGACACACCCACCTGATGTAAGCATTCACAGTTGCCATCTACTAAACACAAACACTAAGGGAGTGATTGCACTATGTTTACATCCCTACATGGATCCAATTTTTTTGGGATTCGACAGTTCTAATGAGTTTGCACCTCATTTGCATCTTCACCATGTTAACAGCCCTGAATCTACAACAGACTGCAACCATGCAGCTAGGGAACCTTAAGGGGAGCTGACTTGTTTATTTGCTGAACACAGAAGAGAGGATATTACTTTGGGATATATCTGCACAGAGGAGTACTGATTTTTAGATAATATACATATATATATATATATATATATATATATATATATATATATATATATATATATATATATATATATATGCCACTGTATAGAAAATTTCTGTCATCTGTGGATTATGTGTTTGTCATATAAAGACATAGAGCTCTGATTGTACATATGCCTCTGTACAGACATTTTTTTGTCATTTGTTGTATTTGTACTGTTATGTTATGGAGCTTTTCTCCTCGGGCCTCCGCTGTAAATGGACATTGTTCCAGTTGAACTTTCCCAGTAAACAAATGTGAAATAAAATAAATAAAATACTTGCATTTCATCAGCTACGTATTGCATATGCTGACATGTAAGTATGAACAATCTGTTTAATGGTTTTTATGTTTATTTTGATTAGCACACACTTTTACACATTTATCTGTCTGCATTACGTACAAGTGCACTGTTCATTTGGGGGTGGGGGAGCAAAACCTTATTTCTGTTATGGCACAAAAAAGATTATGTTGCTATTGTTACTCTCCTTTTGTTGCATCCAGCCCATATCTAATGCTTGCACATGTTAAGGTCAGTTCTGTACAACTCTCACACATTTTACTTTTTATTCTGTCTGTGTAGTCTCCTTTCTGTGGCTATATTCCAAACGTTTTGGAATTCACAGGGAACACAAGCACAAAGTCTACACAGTTGCTTTATAGCTTCATGAATAGCTCTAACATGTTAGTTTGGTTGATTAGCATGCAATTCAGCTGCTTATGTTGTAATTAGCATGCCACAGTGTTTACCTTGTTTGCATGGACATGTGTGCCTGCACACTGTGTTTACTTAATCTAAACGTTTCTGAGGCCATGTGCTCATCATGCCACGACAGACACATGGTGAAAAATTACTGTGTAGGCTTTATTGAATCCCCCTGATCATTTATGCACTGCAACACTTTATTACCATAATTCAATGGTCTTGACAATGTCTGCTGAAACAAAACAAGAGAAAAAAAATGATGTGCCAGATCTGTAATTGTAAACCTTTTATTCCATGAATATAACTTGACTATCATTTCTGATGTACCAGACACATGTGCTACCACAATGCTAAATACATACTCCAATTTTAAATCTAGTACTAACCTGTAGCTGTTACCTCTTTTCTTACTGAGCATAAAAATTAATTGAATATACTTGATTTCTTTATTTTCTTCCAGTCTGACACTGCTTCTGTGAGAATAATGTACTGTTTCTGAAAATGAGATAACTTCTCTGCTTGCATTCAGCTGTAGCAATTGAACCAGAATATGTTTTGTCTTTAGCCCATGAATCTGCATATTGAAATAACATGCATTTAAGACACTATAAATGTCTGTTCTGTGTTCTGTCTTGAAATCTGAATGTTACATCATTGGCTGTATTTACATCTCTATTTGCAATATTGCAACATAATTCTGCATTTTGAACGACATATGATGTAGCATTTGCACTGATTTCTGAAGATTGTGAACTGGATATTTTTGCAATATGCAAGTTACATAACTCTGAAACAATACTGATATTACAAATTGAATAAGCTGCCATTTCTGTAAAAACACTGATTTATATTGCAAATCATGAGAGCGCTTGTCCATTATTTCACATTTGGAATTTGCTTTTATGTTCTAACTCTTTTGCGTCTAGAAAGATTTAACATTCCTGAAGTAATAACATTGAAATTTAATTGAACATGTATGGAGAACAGTTTTTTAGACTGCTTTTCCTTTTTTTTTTTTTACTTTAAACCACACATTTACTAGTGATTTTATGTTGGAATTGTATAAACTGTTTGTATATGTGCTGTCTGACATAGCTATACCATTCACATTTACCAATGCCTTTAATGTAGAAACTTGTACATGTCTTTGAAATTTACTGTCTGATTTAGCTACAAAACACATTGCAATAAAACATGAACCCTCACATAAGGAAAGTTGGAGGGGCATTCAGTCAGTGGCCAGGTCTCTTTGTTTCTTCAAACAGCCTCTTGTATGGATTTTTCTGCTTTTTCAGTGTCACACTGGAAACTTGAAGGTCTGTCATCTTCTGTGAAGGTTCTGAATTTTCCCAATATGATGCTGTTAACAGTATACATTTTTTACACTTGTACTTTGGAGAGTCTTACGTTTTTGATATTTTGCTGTTGATTTTTCTGAAATAATCACCTGAAGGAGCACTGCTGTTGTGTGCAATACATGTAGTTTGTCTACTGATGAAGAACTGTAGATTTGCAAGGTTGCTGTGGGGTTTTGGGACTCACTTTGTCTGTAAATACTGCCCCCTCATTGAATGTTTCTCATCATTGTAAGAAACTGAAAGAAATGAATTATAAATGAATGAATGCACTTATCTTTTAATTAGCCAAAACTGTGATGAACAATTTCCAAATACCTCACTATTACCTATATTTGCCTAATCTTTTTGTACCTTTCAGAATCAAAGTCAGTACTCGCTTAAGTCTGATAAAGGTGGTTTATTATGTACTAGCAGCATATGGTACAGATAGATGTCAACAATATCCAAATCAAATCTTACTGTCTCAAGTAACAGTGCTGATATACTGAAAAAAACTGACCCCCCCCCAGATTTAATAAACTCTGTGTAGGAATAGTGCAAGCCCTACACAGAGTGTACCATGGCCAGGTCTGCAGCTGAGCTACTGAGGGAGAGCTGTGTACATGGTTGCTGAATCAGTGCTGGGGGTGTGTTACAGTGCTCAGAGATGTGTGACATACCCCCTGCATTATCAAAGTGCCATATAGCAACAAAATATTAAATCAAGTGTGTCCTTAACCAGTATGAAAATATATATGTAGGGAGTGTGTTACAGTGTTCGTAACACACCCCCTGTACTGTCAGAATGCCGTACAGCATTGAAAGTAAATGTGCAAATGTGATTTTCCCTTTTTTTATTATTTTTTTTTATTTGTATGTGCAGCAGGCTTAGCAATAATCACATGCCAGACATCTAAAAATAGAAACTGGATGCTTTTAATTGTTAAGGTTGTGTTTGCGTGTCACTCAGCAGTGCTTAACTGTAACAAAAACCTATATAGAAATGTATAGCTGAAATCTTTACAGCCAAGTTAGCTAAATGGTTAGAGTTACAGCTTTGTTTGCATAAGGGCATGGTTCGAATATGCAGACAGGCCATTCAGCTTTTCATCTGAAAAAATTTCTACATACATTTTTATTTTTTTTTACTGACGTAGTTATTGATATTTGTTAACCAGGTTAGTGCAGCTGGTCCAGAATTCCAGTGTCAGTGAAGATATGTGGTGAAAACCTTCAGTTAAACAGAAGTGTCCAATACAATACAGTCACACCCCAAGGTAAAGTAATTAAAGTACATAGGATGAGGTCATGTAAAGTAAACATACATATAATAATAAAGTATCACAAATGAGTAATTAATGTCAATACATATTTTTTATTATGTAAAAATCTTGTTTGTCCTTAGCTACATTTTGCTAAGCACTGCTAAGACAAACTAAGCAATGTTTAAACAGGACCTGTCTTAGCAATAATTAGCAAAGCTCAACTCTGCTTAGATGGTTTGAACATTGCTAAGCAGCCCCATTCTAAGCAGTCCTCAGCTCAGCTAAGCGGGTTTGCACACACCTAAGCACTGGCCAGTTTAAGCACTGCTCAGTTAAGCTTAGCGGGTTTGTGTGGTACTAAGCTTTGCTTAGCATTTTTAAAAATGGTCCAATGGCAGCAAAGGATGGGAAAAGAGCCTTATTTAAGCTGCACAGCTGGGACCACAGCAAGAACCTTTTGGAGTTTTATCACTGCAGGAGCTATGGCTGGATTCAGAGGAAGCACGCTTACGGGCACATAGCTGGGGTATGTTGGAGTCCAGGGTCATGGTTGAGCTCATTGTCAAAGACCATGGTGACAGACTGCTGCAGGGCCAGTACCAGTACTCTGAATACCAGTCTGAGGCCTAGGACCATCTGGCATGTGACCTCACCAATGCTACTGGAATCCCCCACACTGGTGAGTAGGTGCGTCATCATTATGATCACCTGAAATGAAGAAGGGGAGGGTTCTTGGCCCAGTGGATCCAAGATGCTCAGGACTGGAATACCCCAGAGGTTTGTAAGTATAGCAACTGGTGATTTATCAAATTGTAGTATGAATATCTGATAGACAGGTATGCATAATAGTGTGTTTCCCTTCCCACAACTGCAGAAGAGAGGACTCGCAACTTGGAGACCCATACAGGTTGCCTAGCGAGGATGCACCGAGAGTGTAGTGAGTACAGATATATCTTGCAATATATAGTAATATAAATAAGAAAGAGTACATTAGTAACTGTCAGTAGGTATATTCTGTTCTTATTGTACTGCAGTAATAACATTAATAATGTGCAGGAATGACATGTGTATATGGTATTAATACCTATGATCTGGTAATAAAGTACACTGTCATAAAGAAATGACATCCATTCATGATCTACAGGAAATACAGTACAACTGCAGTCAGACTTGTGAAGGTAAATGTGTTAGTATTGCATAGGTTTTGTAATAACAGCACACCTTCAGTGCATCCATTATTTAAACTGGAGTACAATATACCGATGACTGTGTCATGTCACTCTCAATAAAGCTGTCTTCTGCCAGTTGTATGTATTCTGTTCTGTTGTTGAAAAAATCTAATTTTACAGGTGTTACACCATGAAGTGATTGAAGTTTGGCTGCAAAAGAACTGTTATGCTAAAGTGTAGATGTGGAGCTGCACTACAAGATAAAATGCAATTTGATACATGTTATGCACTAACATGTGAACCTTGAATAGTAATGTGTAAGGTATTATAGTGCTTTTCCATCAGGATTGTCTGGTGTTAACCTTTGCATTTCAGCTATATGCATTCCTGAATGTAGGTATGCTGATGCAGGCATGTATGACACAGTAGTATCTGTCGAATGCAAATATAGCATCTGCAAATGTATATGCATTGGGTAGGCATTCCAGCAGCCTACTATGGTCTGCACAGATCACACATATTCCCATCCACTAGGGGATAATTCTCTAGAACTGCATTTCAAGCATTAAAACACACTTCACCTACTATCTCTGTCATGCATGTATCTTGCTGTCACTTCAGTCTCCTGTGACACTCTACCAATATTACCAGGTCAGACTTTGTCAGCAGGTGAGCTCTAGACACATATCAGTCAACCAACACACAACAGTCGTCCAGTATCTCAGTGTGATAACCAATACATATGTTGTCATTTTTCACACACAGACCAGGGTTTGAATTCAGGGACCAGTAGTAACATGTATTTATAATAACAGATTAGTACTGACTGTTAATAGAAACAGTCACATACTGTTAACAGATATTTCCACACAGGACTTACAGGTAAAGAAATGTCTGTAGTAGCTGTATGAAGCGTATACTAATGTCCACCATGCCTAAGAATTTAGTATATAGCCTTTCTAACTTTATTTTATCAACTTCTCATTTGAATGTGCTTAACAAAGGTTTGACTTTTGTTCCTGCAGCTAAATAAGAGTGCACTGATCTTGTTATTAACCTAAGACTATTTGCCAGTAAGGTTATGCTGCAGTCTATTTTTGGTAAACAAAACTTGTCCTCTTCTAATGGTAATATTCATAATCCTAGTGTTTTTAATTCTCCTTTGGTTTCCTCTTTGGAAATTTTTGTCAACTTCTGTGAGTGTGAAATTTTGATTTATATCATTCCTTTGAACATTGCCTTCATAATTTAACGTTAGCTAAAAAAATAAGCTTTATATGAGTTGCAGTCTGAATCCTCCATTAGCATAAGACCTGCAGATAAGGGAGGGACTGTGGTTATTATAAATAGTACTGATTATTTAGCTAGTATGAATACTATGTTGAATGATTCAAATGTTTATATGAAAGTTGGCCCCAAGGATGTGGATAAATGTTTAAGAACTGTACAAAATGATCTGTATGATTTGCTGATGTGTGGTCTCATTGATTTGAGTGTTTATAACAGTCTTATGGTTGAGTACCTATTGACACTGATAATACATGGACTGCCTAAAATTCATAAAAGCACTTGTGACCTATTGTTGCATCCTATTGTTGCAGGACATGAATGGGTTATGGAGTCCCTTTCGGTGAGAGTGTAAGCTCAAACCTTTACTGCTCAATGTTCCGTCAGTACTTAGAGATACTCAACATTTTCTTTCTGTGTTGTTTGCAGCAGTATCTGGGCTTGATGTCTCTGATTAGCTTTTGGTGATGTTAGATATTCAAACATTATTTACTGTCATACCCAACCAAGCTGGTGTGGACTCTATTTGATTGTTTTTGATGCATAATAGTGCATATTCACACAATATGGTCATGGTTTTGTGTACTTTACTGGATTTAAGATTGGACTATAACATCTTCTTGTTTGAAAGTTAGCATTATTTGCAAAGTTTGGGGGTAGCCATTGGCATGCCTTGCGCTAACAGTTATGCCAACCTGGTGTTAGCACAATGGGAGAATGAAAGTGTCCATGCTAACAACCCATTTGGTAAACTTATTAAATATTATGTGCAATTTGTGGATGATATCTTTGCCCTATGGGCAGGCAGCATTAGTGAGCTTTTTGATTTTGTGAATTATCTTGAAAGTACATCTGGCTTTTTAAGATTTACAGTTTGTCATTCATTAACATCTATTGATTTTTTAGATGTTACAGTTTTTAAAAATGGTCTTGGGTCATTGGAAACTAAAATGTACAGGAAACGTTGCTGGAGGAATGGGGTTTTGCACAGATCCAGCATGCACCCCCTCCCATATTTTTTCTAATATACTCATAGGTCAGTCTTTGAGGGTTTCATCTACTAATGATGATGTTTTTGAGAGTGCTTTTGATACGTTAAATGATGTTTTTTGTGTAGAGGCTAAAACCATTGTTCTATAGCCAGTCCACATTTGGCAACCATTAGTAGTAGAAAGGATACAGCTGCCTCCTATTTTTCATCTAGATCCACTATCCATCAGACTAAACAGCACAGAGGCATGAAGGATGGTTCTAGTTTGTTTTTTACATATTCCAGCAATGTTCAGCAATATTGCAATGCTATAAAAAAAATGGTCTATTTTGCTAGCTGACTGCAATATGGGCAGATAGTTGGGGCACATCCTTCTTTTGTTTTTAGGAACAGTATGTCCATTAAAAGGCTTTTGTGCTATGGGTCTAGAAGTATTGAAGTAGACACCACCTGTAAGAAAGGAATGTTTCCATGCCATAATTGCAAGGCTTGTTCTTCCATTTCTTCTGATGTTTGTTTAATTTATCCAGTTGCAGGAAGTCTTTTTGCCCTAGATTTACAGCCAGTTGCAGGAGCAGCAATCTAGTATACTTGGCTACCCGCTGTTCCTGCTCTGGCTTTTATGTTGGTAGGACAACTAGACAGCTAAGGGAACATATACTTGAACATTTGGGCCATATTCGTAGGAATATATCAACCAATGCATTAGCTAATCATGCTATGTCCCTTCCAGGGCATAATGTTTTAGGTTTAGGGTGTGACAGTTACTTAGATCTCCAATATCTTCACAATCCCTAGTATGACTCCGGGCCAGAATGCAGCAGCTGCTGCCTGCCACACATGCATCTGTATGTCCAGATACCTGCTACAGACCTACCATACCTCACAAACACCTAGAATGAGGCATCCACACAACACCCATAAATAAAGTGTTGGGGGAATGTTCATGTGACAGGGACATGCATCACAGTCTCCACCTACAAATATACACAGCTGCTACACCACCATTAACTGTAGCAGCATGCATATTCAGATGCAAATGATGTATGACACTCACATCTGCCTGTCTCCTTACTGAGCCTAACAAACATTGTTAAACAGTAACCTGCCACAGAACCAGAAACTCTGTTAACAATGACCAAACATAGCATGCAAAACTGTGGACATAGCACATCAATCCAAACAGTGAACAGCATTTCTACATACCCTTTGTGATGCTGTAGCTCCCACACCTCAATAATGTCCTCCTCACATGCCAGAAAATGGCAAAGGCCTACATGAAGGCCTTAATTATAGGACTGTGTTCCCATGCCATTGGCTAATGGCAATGCAACCCAGCTGTTCTGCATGCTATTAGCACATGTGAGTCACAGATTGGTGCATATGCAATCACCTGTTCATGAACATTACCTACAAAAGGTAAGTTGCTGACTATGGTAAAGAGGTCTGTAACTTTCTTCATGAAGACTGACTGTGATTCCAAGGGAAATTACCACTGGCTTTCTGTTCACAAAGGAGTACACCACTATACCAGGTATGTCATACAGTTAACCACATAATGGAATGCAGATGGGGGATGCTGTCATGGGAACTGGGAATGTCAAAAATAGATCTTAACAACATATCTTGGAATGACATGTTGCTGTTAGTCTGCTGTCCAGCACCTACAGTCTTGCCTTTTGCCTCCGTCTGTAGTGACATATATCGCAACTCTGACCCTTGAGTCCCCCCATCAATGGTAAGCTCAGGTACGAATGCTACTGGATTGTCTGCTATACAATAGTGACAGTAAGTACTGGTGGATACAGTTGGCATATCACATCATGTACTGTCATTGAGCCCCTCTCAGTCTGTGAATGTCATACAGGTTTACGTCAAAGATTGTTCAGGTGTCCCTGCCTATTCCTGATGTACTTTGGCTAGGTCACTGTGTACTCCACACCTGTATCTCATTGCATTTCAGCCATGGCTAACATACCTGGTGACCCCCTGCATCAGGACAGCAGGTTATAGACAGTAGTAGTGGGGGGACACAGGCTCTGCCTTAACAACAGTGTGTACATATTGAGCATACAATGTAAGGGAATGAATAAAGTACCAAATATTAATGCACCATTACTGTGTTCCGAGGGGTCTGAAATGTCACAGACACATTCCCCACACTCTGGGGACACACATTACATATTGTCCAACTGGTTCCCAGACATCCATATTTGTTTGGCATGGGGTCCACATATATCAGGCACATGTGCACATTCCACAAAAATCTGGGTACTACAAATGTTGGACATCTACGAGGAGTAAACCCTACACCACATATGCACTGCTCAAAGTTATTGTGTAGCACAGATGTTGTTAGAATGTCCACATGCACTTGTAGTACCACACACGTATTGGTCGGATGTTGGCTGTATGACATAGTACTGTAATGTTGCCCATTGGGGACACACCACAATCGATGGCAGTGGTGGGTGTGGACACATAACAACACAGTCTATCACAGCACACAGGCCATAACTGGTATACCTAGGATCATATAAGGTTACTAGGCTATGGGCCCCGAACCCCCATATGCTTAGGCCACATGTTAGCCCATGTGTATGCAAGGCAGCACCTGATGCTCCAGTCCAACAGGGACATAGGTGGTATCCCAAGGGTGTATATGCGGCTAACCATCTGGTTATCCAGGTTCTGCATACAAAGGTGTAAATAGCTACCGTGCCTGATGTGGACAGGGTAACCATTCCACAGGAGAGTGAGTGTGTGGGACACACATCTGAGCAGCCAAGAAGACCAGTTGATGTCACACACCAGGTTGAGGGCATGTGTGTGTGTGTTAATATACTGGGGCTTGAGTTGCACTTGTGCAGCAGTCCCAACAATGTGGAGTTCATGATTGCCTTGCATGCTAGACAGAGGTCACCTCTGAGGAGTATGTATGAAACCGGATAGAAGGTTGGGTTTATAGCCTATCTGTGTATGGTAGATGTTTGAGGCCCTGGTACTCCCTGGTGGGGAACCTCTGTGATGTCCCCAACTGCTGCCTGTGCTGTGTGAAGTGAATGATAAATGGGCCATTTTGCAAAATAATGGGCCTTATTTTGTGGAATACTGGGAGGATAGGACACCATGTCCCTGAATGAGATACTCTTAGGTATGAGGTGGGCCATGTAGAAGGCTTACCATACAACAAAAGCAACATGGTGCTGAAATGCCATGTTGACATCGACCTGTGTGCACAGATCACACATGACTGCATGCCTAAGATGCTGTTAGTACTGTTATAATATGTGAGGACATCACTGTCTCCTAAGGGGTTGACACTGCATGTCCTGCTATGACATGTTATGTGGCCTGAGGCCAGGTTTCTGGTGCCAGTCATGCATCTGCATGAGACCCTCCTAGGAAGATGTCAACATCACTAGGGAATCCGGTGACAGCATACAACATGTAGTCATCTTCAAACATGGTCGGCCATAGGCCAATGGCTGTGGCCTGCACCACAGATGTGTACATCACACATAACAGAGGGCCAAACACAGAACAACAGGTTATGCCGCTAGTTATGGGTCAGCTGCTTGGGGTGGATTCCCCTATGTGGATTACTTGGGTCATGTCAGCGCACCACTGTGCTACCTCTATGGTAACATATGGTGTGATGCATACTTGGGAGTGTATATCTGTTATGGCCAGGTGGGATATACTGTCAAAGACTTTGTCCAGGTCAAGGTAGGCAGTGTGCACTGTCACCCACCATCCATGGCTTTAGTGACTGTGTCAAAGAGGTCAACCAAGTGTAACAGACATGAGTCATACCTTGACAAAGCCTAATTGTGTGTGATGGAGGGTGTGGAGGTCATCAATGTCCTTGTTAATGAGGTTCACTATAAACTGTACTATGGCCTTGTAAAACAGTCAAGTTAGACCAATGGGTGTATAATGTGACAGATTTGTGGACACACCACCTTAGTGTAAAGGAGTGACAGTGGTTGTCCTTCACATGGCTGGGACAAAGGCAGTAGTCAGGCCTCTTTTGAATACAGTGGCTTATGTTGTTGCAAGGTTATGCTTGGGGTCATGTAGTATGCATCCTGTGATGTGATATGCTCCCATGGTGGATGCATACCATGACTTTCAGATGGCAGTGGGGACCTGTCCCTAGATATAGGGGAAGGGGGCAGGTGCTGTGGACATTCTGATGTACTGATGGGGGGACACACTGACTCTGTCAGGCATCAAGTATGCTATACCTACAGCACTGGTATAGCTGGTGTCATTGACCACCACAAGTGAGCAGATGCATGTGCTTCCTGTGATATTGCAGACATATATGCAGCACGGGAGATGATTGTCTGTAGTGGATGTCGACAATCTGGGCTCTGGGTTTGCTGTGCAGATTTCCAGGAGTAATCCCATTTGCTTGTTCACACTGCATCTGTCCACCAGACAGGTGTATGTATCCTTGCAGAGGATGATGTACTCCTGTTGGGTATACCAGACTACACACATCTATACAAATGCACATCTGGGACATGTGTGTGTTTGTGGATATTGGTGCCAGTAATTAAAGAGGGGTTTGGGGCTGTAAAACTGTGTATATCACCCTCAGGAGGTTGCATTCTATGTTGGAAGGGTATACATGTGTGACCCTAGCTAGATGGGTATTATGGCAGATGGTGACTGCAAACATGACCTCATGATGGTTGCTTTGCCAAGGAGGATGACACTGTAGGGATGCTGCAGCGGTAACCTGCGTTTTGTAATATTAACTGCAACACACCTTCACCTCATGTGGGGGTAGCCCCTAGCTGCATCAAGGTGTTTGTAAACCCACTGTTGATGGTTCTCTGGCCATTTGTGTGCTGGCATGGATACATCTTCCAGTGTATGTTTGAGTCATTCAAGTGACCCAGGATCAGGGTACAGACCCAAATAAGAATACAGTTGATGAGGTCCATAGAGGCAGGATGGCCTTCCTGGTCACATGTGGTGACCGGTAACTAGCTATGATTTGAATAGTTGTGTTGCCAATGGTGAACTGCCCCTGCAGTGTCCCCTGTGCATCTTACTGATTTACAGGATGGAGGTGTGTATGTGTGTAATATATATACTGGAATCACACATCCCATTCCATTTCTACCCACACTTTGGGGTATGACTGTATGATATGATAGTTGATCAGATAAGGCTGGGATGCTGTCTACAGCTTTAAACCATGTGTATGTGTGTGTGTGTGTGTGTGTGTGTGTGTGTGTGTGTGTGTGTGTGTGTGTGTGTGTGTGTGTGTGTGTGTGTGTCTGCACAGATGTCAGCATTTCCTAGGGTTAAGAATACTTGCATTGAGTCATGTTGAGACACCTAGGGTTTTCTAGCATGGCCTTCAATGTGTGCTGCACTGACAGTTGTATTTTGGTAGTGATAACCTCACCACTTTTCCCAATGAAGGCCCTATGTGGGTGGTGAGAACCATTGCCAGATGCCTGAATGCCAGTTGAAACAGCTGGAGGTCATCTGTTGCAGAGTATCATGGTCTGTTGACCATGTCATCTGAGGCTCACAAGTACTGGAATCCTGTGGAATATCATAGGATAAAAGGCCACATGTGAAGGTCAATCATTTCCTCAATGTATTGTGACATCAGTGTAGGTGACAGCAGAATGCTGCATAAGGCTGGAGACATAACTTCCTGGAACACATAATCAGTGTGCTCACTCATGTCTCCCTGCATATAGTCCAGGGACGTACATCTCAGGTCAGGCACGCCAACATGGACAGTGACAGACTCATGACAGTACATGTTGGTGAGAGACAGCAGTGCATATGCGATACGCCGAAGTCTGTCACCTGACATGCAAGTAACTGTGACCATCCACATATACAGCCAGGTGAGAGGCACATTTATTTTATTTTATTTATTTTACATTTGTTGACCGGGCTAGTCTAGCTGGATATATGTCCATTTTCAGTAGAAGCCCAGGGAGAAAAGCTCCAAGCAAAGGCACAGACAATCAATATTATATATAGTAATAGTTGACAGAAATACAGTAGTTGGTTTATAATTGGGGTTCAGTTAGACTTGAAACAAAGCAGTATAGTAGGATATACTAAAACAAAATACATTTAGTGAGCATTTGAGATATGATAATTAATAAAATTATTGACTAATATACTTTCATAACTACAAGGACTGATAGTGCAGTAGATCAGGAGAATAGAGAGAGCAGCAAGGAGAAGGAGGTGTTAGTCAGGGTTAGAGCAGGGACAGAGCCAGTGAGTTTTAAGGTATTCTTTAAGTAGTGTTTGGAAAAGAAGAGTGGAAGTGAGGGTGGTAAGTTCATTAGGAAGCTGGTTCCAACTTTTTCCTTTTGTGTTGGAGAAAAGAGAGTCCCCTGCTTTGTTGTTGGATTTAATAGTGGAAACTAGTAGCTTATTAGCTGATCGATGTGCAGTCAGATTTTTGTAGGGGGTGATCAGATTATTACGGATTGGGGTATTGTTAGGATGATAGAGAATCTTATGGGAGATGACAAGTTGTTGGCATAGCAGTTGGTTCTGCAGTTCTATCCATCCCAGTTGTTTGATGTTGTGACAGTGGTGGGTTCTAAAGGGGGTGCCAGTGGCAAATCTGGCTATGTTATTGTAACATGCTGAGAGTTTGGAGAGGTTGCTTTTAGAAAGATTAGTATATATTGCAGAGGCATAGAATAGGGTAGAAATCAGATGGGTCTATCACTGTGTCTCACAATGGAGTCTCCTATGTGTAACATGTTTAACATGTGCTGATGCCTGCATGGCTGTGGGACACAGGTGTGTGGCTATGTGTGGTATATGCTGTGTACGGCTGTGGTGTTCATGTGTCGCTTTGCCTCAGAGGTCTCTGTTGTTTGTGGATGTGGATGTTGAGGTCCACTGTATATGTGTGTGTGTGTGCATGTGTGTGTGTGTGTGTGATTGTGTGTGTGTGTGTGTGTGTGTGTGTGTGTGTGTGTGTGTGTGTGTGTGTGTGTGTGTGTTCTGCAGGTGTGGCTGGTGTGTGAGGTGTACTGATTGTGTTGACAACCTGTCTGGGGACAGATATGCAGCCTTGGAAGGGAGAGAGCATGGACTGCAGGTTTCTACTGTCATTGCATCTCTCACACACTGTGTTTCTTGTTGGTGATTGTAGATGGTTGTCAATCCATGTACATGAGGCAGGTGCTACACTGTGTCAGGACACCCATATCAACCACAGTGGCAGGGCAAACTGTAGGACATTTTCCAGCCATATAGTCCAGAATCTGAGGAAGGCCAGGGAGACCTGAGGGGTGGGCCTACAGCCCAGGGGCTACTACAACAGTAGGAGTCTGACACCACAGCATACCATGTAGAGAGGCTATGAACAAGCAGTAATAGGTGCAACAGGTAAATGCATTTGAACACCTCATAGCATATGCAGCAAGTAACATAGAACATCAGGATCAGGAGGGCAATGCATGTTGTATTGCCAGTATGTTGCCCATAGCCACAGACATACTGTGCAGATAGATGGTGGGGTATGAAGTTGGGGTTAGCGGTGGATAGTGCTGGCAAAAGTGGATGTGCAGGGTGTGTACATAATGGGGAGCAATGTATGCAGTCCTGTAATGTGTTCCCCTGTTCATGTCTTTCAGGTGGGATGTTTCGACATTGCAATCCACCCTTCTCAGAAGCTGAGACTGCTGCAATTATTGATGCCCTGAGACTTCATCACCGGGTGCTGTTGTCAAGGACTCACTATAACCAGCAACAATGCCCAACACTGTGGGCAGACCTGTTAGCAACAGTGAATGATGTGGGCCACTGGGACAGGAGCTATGAACAGGTCTGACACCATGCTACAGATATCATACATCATGCACAGCTAAGGGCTGCAACTGTAGCCAGGGACTGTGCTGACACAGGGGCAGGAACTGCTATACAACCACCACTCTCATCCACAGAGGAGTTCCTGGCAAACCTGGCTTTAGCCACCAACTCACAGGAAACCATCAATACATATGCTGTGGAGGTGGGTGGCACAGATTCCACAGCCGAGAGGTGTCCAGGTAAGTTTCCAGTGGTCATCAAGTTAATACTGCAGCATTCATAGTGGCAGTCTCTACATACCTGTACACATATGTCAGGTTAATCTGCATTTGTGGGTGGGGTTTTGTAATGCATACATGTGCATGTATATTGTGAATGTCAGCAATTTGGGTAGTATAACAGCTTGTAATGTACATGTTGATAATTGCACATAGTATCCTGTACCAATGCCACAGTGTGACAATACATTTTCCCCACACACCCATAGGTACCTCTGGTGTGGTTGGGAACCATCAACCTGTAGCTGGTAAGTGAGGAACTGTCTTGTTATGGCTCACCTATACCCTAGGCATGTTAAGGGCTGCCAGTTTGTCATGGACACAACTGTTAAGCTTAGCCATATTGCAATATATGCATGTTCAGTTGTAGTGGGGTTCACAGTAGTGCATCACACTGGTAATCACAGTAGCATATTTGCAGGAGCTGTAACATAATAGCATGTAGTTTTGTACAGGTGTAGCCAGTCTGGTATACAGGGGTGCATTACTATTGTGTAAATGGGTGAACTGTGTATTAGGTGAAAGTCCATCACATACTCTGACTTCTCACGTATCTCACAGGTGTATAGTACTACCAACATTAAATGGACGTAGGTGCACTTCATGTTGTTGAGGGCCTGTCCAGAGTGTGTCTGTTATGGTCTGATTGTGTGTTTTGCATGGCATCACTCAGAAGGTGTGGTCTGTATAATGCTTTTGTGGTAACATCACCTATGTGTGTGTGTGAGTGTGTGTGTGTGTGTGTGTGTGTGTGTGTGTGTGTGTGTGTGTGTGTGTGTGTGTGTGTGTGTGTGTGTGTGTCTGTCTGTGTGTCTGTATTTCTGTATGTATTGCATGTACAGCAGAATACACACACCTAACAGGCCTATGTATGTGTAATGGTCACCCATATTTTGGCCCTGTGACTACTATCCTCAACAACAGTAGTCTCCCTCCATAGTATAACTGTTTCTTAAATATTCTTAATTGTATGTATGTGTTTAAACATATATAAGTGCATTACAAATAAACATATATTATAGAGTATACTTATAAGCTATGGGGTTATGTTATTTATAGTTATTCCCATTAGTATATATACTTTCTACATATACACTTTTACATATTCTTATTTATACATACAGTGGCTCCAAGGAGCTTATATTATATTTTATATATATATTCATTTGTTTACATTTGGTTATGGATGCAAAAATATATGTTTATTTGTAATGCACTTATATATGTTTAAACACATACATACAATTAAGAATATTTAAGAAACAGTTATACTATGTGGGGTCAACTTATTTCTGCAATTGATTTTGCAGCTTATTTTGCAGCTTATTTTAATTTATTTTAATTGCAGCTATTTCTAAATTATAGCTATTTTTTATATAACTTTTCAACAATGTTTTGTATTTTTGGACTTATAGTGATGTTTACGTGTAGGTAACACCTACTTTTACATTTTCTTGTCCCTAATTGACTGATTGCTTGTTGTTCACAGTCAATTAAGGAATTAAGGACAGTATAAAAGCTGTTATTGATTAATGTATTTTGTCTGAAGAAGTCTGTGTACTACGCAGACGAAAAGCGCTTAACTTCAATAAATTCGTCCTGTGTTTAGCACTCCTTGGCATTTACTTGGCGTTTCCACCTGCACCTTTTTGGATCCTGTTTGTGTTTTATTTCTTGGTTTTTGTGCTCCATATCTTTTTTAACAGTAGTCTCCCTGTCAGCAGCTACTGATGTCATCCACCCCAACAGCACTGGCAGACACTCTCCACATGTGTAATTCCTGTAGAGCATGTGATAAGTACATAGTGCTGTAGTGTAGACAGTTAGATAGATAGTGGTTTAATTCTCAACAATGCCAAGTGTGTGTGTGTGTGTGTGTGTGTGTGTGTGTGTGTGTGTGTGTGTGTGTGTGTGTGTGTGTGTGTGTGTGTGTGTATATAGGTTCAGACTATATTGGGCTGAGCAGAGTTTTGCATAAAATGTGAGGACAGTGAGGTTCATTTTACACAGCACTGTAATGTCCTGGTATGTCAGTGGCAGATCAATAGAGATTACTGTGAGGAACTGCTGACAGACATTTGTCTGCTGACTCCATTCACTGCAGGGAACACATGCTACTGCATGACATGCTGTAGTCTGCACATTCTAGGTTTGTGTGGCCACTGGTTCCTCCTTCCCCTTATATGTGGCCCTTTGTTCTGCTCTGCTCCAGTTGCAGGCTTGGTCCACAGTTGCTGCACTTATGTAGTTGTAGTTATGGTGTGACTGAGGTAGAAGTATTAACATCATACACAGAGTTATGGACTACACACCTCTGACTGTACTTGTTTAGCAGGTTGGCCAGCATCATGCCCCATACATCTGCTCTGGTCCTCAGACAGTTTGTGTTGCACTGCTCTTCTCAGGCTACATGTTGGCCATACCTGTCAAACTCTTATAGGCAGGCATCTTGACATGGTCATATATTACAGTCGGACACAGGCCCAGACATGGGGACAGCAGCTTAATATTGCTATTCCAAACATAGACAGTTGGTAGACTGGTTTTGTATTAGCTTGCATTTACTTATGTGTATGAAGTCTGCATCTCAACCATCTGTCATTGATGTTTTCACATCGACCTGTATTGTTTAGTCAATAGTTAGCCAGACAAATGCAATGTTATGACAAACAGAATAGATATATGAGACATACACGTGGACATTCTGAGAAATCCTGATATTCATGGGGTATGGATGGTGCCCAATGACTTGTTGTGAGTACTGACACAGTTATTTGGCAGTCTTTGTATTCTGGCACTTGACTGACTTGTCACAACCGACTGTTCTAGTAAGCATAATCTAAGTTATTCAGAGCTGTGTACTGTCCATATCTGTAGCCCACTAACCCACCATTGTACAGCTTTCCTGCAGTTACAAATATTAACTTCTGGGTAGCTTGTAGAATTCCTACCATAAGTGTAGCTGACATGAGAAATAGTAAGCACAGCCAGTCTTGAACCATGGACCCTGTCACCCACAATGATGTACTTAGCCCAGTGAGTGACAACATCCAGCAGTCAGTGCTGTCTACTTCCTGACACTATTAATCACACACATATATAGCACATTGACCTCTGCATATTGTGCAAATGGAACATGTTAGCAAGTTGATTAGGACAGCCCTGGCAATGTGTGGCCTGCTGCTATTACCTTACAAACATAACTGTTACTGCAGTTCTATGGGAAGATGGGTGTGTGGGGGGTAGGGGACCATACCTCTCAACTCTGCAGATTTTCGCAGAATGTCCAGATGGTTGCCTCACATTTTGGGTCCATTTTTTATAACATTGTGGTAGTCTGGAAAATTACTGGCAAATCATTAAAGACTGACGTTAGAAAGTAATGACAGACATTTGAGTTTCAGACTTCTTACCCTTCAGAGAAGTCATGCTGCTGCAAAACCTGTTAATCTATCACCTTTGTATGTTTGCAAGAGCAATAGTTCACAATACTCCCTGTTTTGTGCCTTTGGCCCACATTTCTTTATGGCTTTGTACAGCTTTCTTGCTCGAAGAGGTTGAGAGGTATGTAATGGACTCCAACATTGACATCCATGAATCTCTCTTATAACCCCCACTGTTTGTAAGTCCCTTACATAGTGCAGTGGGTTTTGGTAGATTAGGGCCTACTGCATATTGTGGGGCAGCCAGTATTTGGAAGAGAGTTCCTATTCTCCACACAGCTGTCCGTTGTCTGCTGCTATCCTGGTAGCCCATTCCATTCCCATGCATACATGCAGCAATACCATATATATGCTACCAAAGTCTACTACCCCATTCATTTGTTGTTAAGAAGAGTGACTTACATTGTTCCTGCAGCAGTTGAGAAGACAGTGCTTCAGGGCTGATTTTGTTGGATCCACACAGTACACAGCCTATACATGGTAAGGTATAGGTAGTGTCATGTGGCTGCCATCCATTTTACTGTGAGTATGTGCACATCAGAATGAGGTGTCAGTCCTTGGGTGCCTAAGGTTGTCAGTGTATGTGCTATACGTTAGAAGCAACCAAACAGCAAAGCCAGGATAAGCAGGAAAAACAACAGACAAACAATCCACCAAAAGCAATTTATTTAAAATAACTCTGATGCCTCGGCCACAGCCTTCAAGGAGTAAAGACCATAGTAAACCACAGTACATTTTATACTAAAATAAGATGCCAATTATACAATTAATTAATAAGAATTGGCAATTAATTAAATAACACTTTCCAATTAAAATCCTCATTTAGACCAAAAGGAGACATTGTTTTAAATTTCAACATGTATACAGCTTCTTTATACAACAAAGCTGATTTAATATCTACATTATTATAACCAGTAACTTGTATTTGTTCCAAAACAGTGCCCTGTAAGCCTTTACTATCACCATTATGTACATTCAAAAAATGCATGGCTATAGGGCTAGTTTCTTTTTTATTTTCAATGTCCCTGATATGTTCTAAAAGCCTCACCTTAAAGGCACGTTTAGTTTCACCAATATAAATTTTATTACATGGGCCTTGTAATGCATATATGACACCCTCAGAAGTACAAGAAAAAGTATATTTAGTACTAAATTTAATACCATTGATGTATGAAAAATCAGATACAATATATTTACAGGCTTTACACTTATTACATGGACATGTACCAGTTAAATCAATGTGCTGATATAATCCATCCAATGGTAAATTATATTTACTTTTAACTAGGAAATCTTTTATATTTTTGCCCCTACGATAAGAAAATCTCAGCTCTAAATTCAGCCATGTCTGGACACTATCTAAGGAACATAAATAATCCCAAAATTGCTTAATAATTTTCACAAATTCTACAGTAAAACATCCAAATGTAGATACAAAATATATAACTTCTTTATTATTTCTCTGATGTATACAATAATTATCACTATACCTTTCAGACCAAGCACTACACTGATTGTAAGTTTGTCTCTCAGCATTATTCAAACGCTCATAACTGTCTTTCATTATAACCCCTAGCCATGAAAGATTGTACCATGGAAAACAATTCAGTATTACGTGTCTGTGGTTCATTACATAACCTAGAGACCCTTAGCATTTCTCCATAGGGCAGGGCCTGTAAAGTATGGGGTGGATGGCCACTAGTACCATGTACATACTGAAAACCACCTTCAATTTTTTTATTTATAGAGGTAACTAAATTGTACCCATTTGAAATGTCTAGCACTATATCCAAAAAAAGGAACTCTAGTGCCAATATTTAAACCATAAAATTTTAAACTGAACCTATTTACATCCAAATCAGATGCAAATTGATGTACAGAAGATTGACCCTCTTCTATGAGAAAGATCAAATCATCTACATATCTATAATATTTAATGACATGAGTACGAAAAAAACTATGTCTATAAATAACTTCTAATTCAAAGAGGCCCATGGTCAAATTAGCATACATGGGGGCAAACGAGGCCCCCATGGCTGTCCCCTTAAGTTGGTGATATATAGTCTTGTTAAATTCAAAAAAATTGTGAGTTAATGAAAAATGTACAAGCTCAACTAAATATTCAGTAGAAGGTGAATCCCCCAGGAAAAACCTGATGGCTTCAATACCAGCCCAATGACTGATATTAGTGTATAGACTCTTTACGTCAATAGTCATCCAGTACATGTTCTTATTCCAAGAAATGCCCTTTATTTTTTCAAAAAAGTCAAACACATCCACAATGTAGGAAGGTAACCTGTTCACATAATTTACCAAATAATTATGTAAAAAAATTCCTAAATTGTGAAGAAAATACTGGCGTCCTGAAACTATTGGTCTACCAGGAGGTTTACTTGTACTTTTGTGGATTTTTGGTAGACAATAGAAGTAAGCCATACGGCACTCCTCTATACCAAACTTTTTCTTCATGTCTGCAGGGCAAAAATATCCTAATCTAACACCCTTGTTGATAAGCTCTTTGTACTCTATCAAAGAAGCAGCATAAGCTTCCATATGTGCCACTTCATATGTTGTAGTGTCATTTAAATGATCTAAACACATGCCCAAATACTGCATAGAATCCATAACTACTAATTTATTGCCTTTATCTGATGGTTTGAAAATGATTTCACTTTTTTTGCTTAACTCTGACAACACTTGCAACAAGGTTGTCAGTGTATGTGCTATACGTTGCCTTACCATCAGAAACACAATCTGAATATGCTTTAAGTTGGTTAAAATAACTTTTCAAATGAAGCTTCCTACCAAAAGCATAATCATCCTTCTTTATGTCATGTAGTCTAGTAACAACAGTGGGGATAAACTTTAAACCTCGATTGAGCACAGACAGTTCAACATCATTAAACATGTATCCCGATAAATTAACCACATATTCTTTTATATTTAACATAGTAGTCTCACCATTTGCCTCGTTTATATCCCCCCTGTCCACATTGTTCACTCGCTGGATAGGCAAACTGTTCTCTTTGGCGTTTCTGACCTTGAACGTTCTTCTGTGGAAACGCCGCTTCTCGACAAAAAGTCCTCCGAAAATTCTCTGTTTGTTGGGCTAACGGAAGTGCATGGAAATCAGACTCCGCGTTCTCCTCCTCATATGAAGTATAACCCCCTTCAGACGCTGATGAATTGTGATAGTGTTTATGATCCGCATCACGATGAAACCTAACTTGTTTGCGAGACCTAACCCGGTTGGCTTTTGAGAGAAAGGCTCTATTGGTCTCATAGTCCTTTAGATCTCTAAGCAATTTCCCTTTCTTTCTCTCAATAAGCGTGGCCTCATATTCTTTGAGTTTTTCATTGCTCTGTTTTAAAAACTCATCAAGTATGGAAACGGAAACATTAGCTGATAAGTCGGAGCATAGTTTTTTAATTTCATTACACAGCTCTTTTTGTTTAAGTTGATCACGCTCAACTAAAATGTGTAGCCAATCTGTAACACATTTGTGGGCAGCTGCTACCCATCTCTTGTGGAACACACATTCAGACTCAACAGTTAAATCAAAAGGTGTAGTGGGGTCTTTAAAAACTCTCAGACCCCTAGGTGTTGTCTCAGTTTCTAAGTATTTCTGCAGTCCTCAAATATTAAAATGAGTGGCAGTCTCTTTCCACATTTTCTTTTCCAATTCCTCAAGCAAAATCTTATTTTCTGTATTAACTGACAAAGGTGCTTTTCTTCCAACACTGGAGAATGGATTAGAGGACCGCTTTCTTCTGTCCTCATCCCATTTCTCCCAAGCAGATGAATTCTTATCTATACCATTTCTTTGCACAAACTGACGCTCACCTCGGTCTGTTGAGTTACTCAGGAAATTATCCAGAGAAAGTTGACTACCATCCATATTTTCTCGAAACACTCGAGGAAGATGAAGGTGGGGATCAGTTGACATAATGTACCACAGAAGCAACCAAACAGCAAAGCCAGGATAAGCAGGAAAAACAATAGCCAAATGATCCACCAAAAGCAATTTATTTAAAAGAACTCTGACGTCTCGGCCACAGCCTTCAAGGAGTAAAGACCATAGTAAACCACAGTACATTTTATACTAAAATAAGATGCCAATTATACAATTAATTAATAAGAATTGGCAATTAATTAAATAACACTTTCCAATTAAAATCCTCATTTAGACCAAAAGGAGACATTGTTTTAAATTTCAACATGTATACAGCTTCTTTATACAACAAAGCTGATTTAATATCTACATTATTATAACCAGTAACTTGTATTTGTTCCAAAACAGTGCCCTGTAAGCCTTTACTATCACCATTATGTACATTCAAAAAATGCATGGCTATAGGGCTAGTTTCTTTTTATTTTCAATGTCCCTGATATGTTCTAAAAGCCTCACCTTAAAGGCACGTTTAGTTTCACCAATATAAATCTTATTACATGGGCCTTGTAATGCATATATGACACCCTCAGAAGTACAAGAAAAAGTATATTTAGTACTAAATTTAATACCATTGATGTATGAAAAATCAGATACAATATATTTACAGGCTTTACACTTATTACATGGATATGTACCAGTTAAACCAATGTGCTGATATAATCCATCCAATGGTAAATTATATTTACTTTTAACTAGGAAATCTTTTATATTTTTGCCCCTACGATAAGAAAATCTCAGCTCTAAATTCAGCCATGTCTGGACACTATCTAAGGAACATAAATAATCCCAAAATTGCTTAATAATTTTCACAAATTCTACAGTAAAACATCCAAATGTAGATACAAAATATATAACTTCTTTATTATTTCTCTGATGTATACAATAATTATCACTATACCTTTCAGACCAAGCACTACACTGATTGTAAGTTTGTCTCTCAGCATTATTCAAACGCTCATAACTGTCTTTCATTATTTGCTTGCTATAACCCCTAGCCATGAAAGATTGTACCATGGAAAACAATTCAGTATTACGTGTCTGTGGTTCATTACATAACCTAGAGACCCTCAGCATTTCTCCATAGGGCAGGGCCTGTAAAGTATGGGGTGGAAGGCCACTAGTACCATGTACATACTGAAAACCACCTTCAAATTTTTTATTTATAGAGGTAACTAAATTGTACCCATTTGAAATGTCTAGTACTATATCCAAAAAAGGAACTCTAGTGCCAATATTTAAACCATCAAATTTTAAACTGAACCTATTTACATCCAAATCAGATGCAAATTGATGTACAGAAGATTGACCCCCTTCTATGAGAAAGATCAAATCATCTACATATCTATAATATTTAATGACATGAGTACGAAAAACCTATGTCTATAAATAATTTCTAATTCAAAGAGGCCCATGGTCAAATTAGCATACATGGGGGCAAACGAGGCCCCCATGGCTGTCCCCTTAAGTTGGTGATATATAGTCTTGTTAAATTCAAAAAAATTGTGAGTTAATGAAAAATGTACAAGCTCAACTAAATATTCAGTAGAAGGTGAATCCCCCAGGAAAAACCTGATGGCTTCAATACCAGCCCAATGACTGATATTAGTGTATAGACTCTTTACGTCAATAGTCATCCAGTACATGTTCTTATTCCAAGAAATGCCCTTTATTTTTTCAAAAAAGTCAAACACATCCACAATGTAGGAAGGTAACCTGTTCACATAATTTACCAAATAATTATGTAAAAAAATTCCTAAATTGTGAAGAAAATACTGGCGTCCTGAAACTATTGGTCTACCAGGAGGTTTACTTGTACTTTTGTGGATTTTTGGTAGACAATAGAAGTAAGCCATACGGCACCCCTCTATACCAAACTTTTTTTTCATGTCTGCAGGGCAAAAATATCCTAATCTAACACCCTTGTTGATAAGCTCTTTGTACTCTATCAAAGAAGCAGCATAAGCTTCCATATGTGCCACTTCATATGTTGTAGTGTCATTTAAATGATCTAAACACATGCCCAAATACTGCATAGAATCCATAACTACTAATTTATTGCCTTTATCTGATGGTTTGAAAATGATTTCACTTTTTTTGCTTAACTCTGTCAACACTTGCAACAAGGTTGTCAGTGTATGTGCTATACGTTGCCTTACCATCAGAAACATAATCTGAATATGCATTAAGTTGGTTAAAATAACTTTTCAAATGAAGCTTCCTACCAAAAGCATAATCATCCTTCTTTATGTCATGTAGTCTAGTAATAACAGTGGGGATAAACTTTAAACCTCGATTGAGCACAGACAGTTCAACATCATTAAACATATATTCCGATAAATTAACCACATATTCTTTTATATTTAACATAGTAGTCTCACCATTTGCCTCGTTTATATCCCCCCTGTCCACATTGTTCACTCGCTGGATAGGCAAACTGTTCTCTTTGGCGTTTCTGACCTTGAACGTTCTTCTGTGGAAACGCCGCTTCTCGACGAAAAGTCCTCCGAAAATTCTCTGTTTGTTGGGCTAACGGAAGTGCAGGGAAATCAGACTCCACATTCTCCTCCTCATATGAAGTATAAACCCCTTCAGACGCTGACGAATTGTGATAGTGTTTATGATCCGCATCACGATGAAACCTAACTTGTTTGCGAGACCTAACCCGGTTGGCTTTTGAGAGAAAGGCTCTATTGGTCTCATAGTCCCTTAGATCTCTAAGCAATTTCCCTTTCTTTCTCTCAATAAGCGTAGCCTCATATTCTTTGAGTTTTTCATTGCTCTGTTTTAAAAACTCATCAAGTATGGAAACAGAAACATTAGCTGATAAGTCGGAGCATAGTTTTTTAATTTCATTACACAGCTCTTTTTGTTTAAGTTGATCACGCTCAACTAAAATGTGTAGCCAATCTGTAACACATTTGTGGGCAGCTGCTACCCATCTCTTGTGGAACACACATTCAGACTCAACAGTTAAATCAAAAGGTGTAGTGGGGTCTTTAAAAACTCTCAGACCCCTAGGTGTTGTCTCAGTTTCTAAGTATTTCTGCAGTCCTCAAATATTAAAATGAGTGGCAGTCTCTTTCCACATTTTCTTTTCCAATTCCTCAAGCAAAATCTTATTTTCTGTATTAACTGACAAAGGTGCTTTTCTTCCAACACTGGAGAACGGATTAGAGGACCGCTTTCTTCTGTCCTCATCCCATTTCTCCCAAGCAGATGAATTCTTATCTATACCATTTCTTTGCACAAACTGACGCTCACCTCGGTCTGTTGAGTTACTCAGGAAATTATCCAGAGAAAGTTGACTACCATCCATATTTTCTCGAAACACTCGAGGAAGATGAAGGTGGGGATCAGTTGACATAATGTACCACAGAAGCAACCAAACAGCAAAGCCAGGATAAGCAGGAAAAACAATAGCCAAACGATCCACCAAAAGCAATTTATTTAAAAGAACTCTGACGTCTCGGCCACAGCCTTCAAGGAGTAAAGACCATAGTAAACCACAGTACATTTTATACTAAAATAAGATGCCAATTATACAATTAATTAATAAGAATTGGCAATTAATTAAATAACACTTTCCAATTAAAATCCTCATTTAGACCAAAAGGAGACATTGTTTTAAATTTCAACATGTATACAGCTTCTTTATACAACAAAGCTGATTTAATATCTACATTATTATAACCAGTAACTTGTATTTGTTCCAAAACAGTGCCCTGTAAGCCTTTACTATCACCATTATGTACATTCAAAAAATGCATGGCTATAGGGCTAGTTTCTTTTTATTTTCAATGTCCCTGATATGTTCTAAAAGCCTCACCTTAAAGGCACGTTTAGTTTCACCAATATAAATCTTATTACATGGGCCTTGTAATGCATATATGACACCCTCAGAAGTACAAGAAAAAGTATATTTAGTACTAAATTTAATACCATTGATGTATGAAAAATCAGATACAATATATTTACAGGCTTTACACTTATTACATGGATATGTACCAGTTAAACCAATGTGCTGATATAATCCATCCAATGGTAAATTATATTTACTTTTAACTAGGAAATCTTTTATATTTTTGCCCCTACGATAAGAAAATCTCAGCTCTAAATTCAGCCATGTCTGGACACTATCTAAGGAACATAAATAATCCCAAAATTGCTTAATAATTTTCACAAATTCTACAGTAAAACATCCAAATGTAGATACAAAATATATAACTTCTTTATTATTTCTCTGATGTATACAATAATTATCACTATACCTTTCAGACCAAGCACTACACTGATTGTAAGTTTGTCTCTCAGCATTATTCAAACGCTCATAACTGTCTTTCATTATTTGCTTGCTATAACCCCTAGCCATGAAAGATTGTACCATGGAAAACAATTCAGTATTACGTGTCTGTGGTTCATTACATAACCTAGAGACCCTTAGCATTTCTCCATAGGGCAGGGCCTGTAAAGTATGGGGTGGAAGGCCACTAGTACCATGTACATACTGAAAACCACCTTCAATTTTTTTATTTATAGAGGTAACTAAATTGTACCCATTTGAAATGTCTAGTACTATATCCAAAAAAGGAACTCTAGTGCCAATATTTAAACCATCAAATTTTAAACTGAACCTATTTACATCCAAATCAGATGCAAATTGATGTACAGAAGATTGACCCCCTTCTATGAGAAAGATCAAATCATCTACATATCTATAATATTTAATGACATGAGTACGAAAAACCTATGTCTATAAATAATTTCTAATTCAAAGAGGCCCATGGTCAAATTAGCATACATGGGGGCAAACGAGGCCCCCATGGCTGTCCCCTTAAGTTGGTGATATATAGTCTTGTTAAATTCAAATAAATTGTGAGTTAATGAAAAATGTACAAGCTCAACTAAATATTCAGTAGAAGGTGAATCCCCCAGGAAAAACCTGATGGCTTCAATACCAGCCCAATGACTGATATTAGTGTATAGACTCTTTACGTCAATAGTCATCCAGTACATGTTCTTATTCCAAGAAATGCCCTTTATTTTTTCAAAAAAGTCAAACACATCCACAATGTAGGAAGGTAACCTGTTCACATAATTTACCAAATAATTATGTAAAAAAATTCCTAAATTGTGAAGAAAATACTAGCGTCCTGAAACTATTGGTCTACCAGGAGGTTTACTTGTACTTTTGTGGATTTTTGGTAGACAATAGAAGTAAGCCATACGGCACCCCTCTATACCAAACTTTTTTTTCATGTCTGCAGGGCAAAAATATCCTAATCTAACACCCTTGTTGATAAGCTCTTTGTACTCTATCAAAGAAGCAGCATAAGCTTCCATATGTGCCACTTCATATGTTGTAGTGTCATTTAAATGATCTAAACACATGCCCAAATACTGCATAGAATCCATAACTACTAATTTATTGCCTTTATCTGATGGTTTGAAAATGATTTCACTTTTTTTGCTTAACTCTGTCAACACTTGCAACAAGGTTGTCAGTGTATGTGCTATACGTTGCCTTACCATCAGAAACATAATCTGAATATGCATTAAGTTGGTTAAAATAACTTTTCAAATGAAGCTTCCTACCAAAAGCATAATCATCCTTCTTTATGTCATGTAGTCTAGTAATAACAGTGGGGATAAACTTTAAACCTCGATTGAGCACAGACAGTTCAACATCATTAAACATATATTCCGATAAATTAACCACATATTCTTTTATATTTAACATAGTAGTCTCACCATTTGCCTCGTTTATATCCCCCCTGTCCACATTGTTCACTCGCTGGATAGGCAAACTGTTCTCTTTGGCGTTTCTGACCTTGAACGTTCTTCTGTGGAAACGCCGCTTCTCGACGAAAAGTCCTCCGAAAATTCTCTGTTTGTTGGGCTAACGGAAGTGCAGGGAAATCAGACTCCACATTCTCCTCCTCATATGAAGTATAAACCCCTTCAGACGCTGACGAATTGTGATAGTGTTTATGATCCGCATCACGATGAAACCTAACTTGTTTGCGAGACCTAACCCGGTTGGCTTTTGAGAGAAAGGCTCTATTGGTCTCATAGTCCCTTAGATCTCTAAGCAATTTCCCTTTCTTTCTCTCAATAAGCGTAGCCTCATATTCTTTGAGTTTTTCATTGCTCTGTTTTAAAAACTCATCAAGTATGGAAACGGAAACATTAGCTGATAAGTCGGAGCATAGTTTTTTAATTTCATTACACAGCTCTTTTTGTTTAAGTTGATCACGCTCAACTAAAATGTGTAGCCAATCTGTAACACATTTGTGGGCAGCTGCTACCCATCTCTTGTGGAACACACATTCAGACTCAACAGTTAAATCAAAAGGTGTAGTGGGGTCTTTAAAAACTCTCAGACCCCTAGGTGTTGTCTCAGTTTCTAAGTATTTCTGCAGTCCTCAAATATTAAAATGAGTGGCAGTCTCTTTCCACATTTTCTTTTCCAATTCCTCAAGCAAAATCTTATTTTCTGTATTAACTGACAAAGGTGCTTTTCTTCCAACACTGGAGAACGGATTAGAGGACCGCTTTCTTCTGTCCTCATCCCATTTCTCCCAAGCAGATGAATTCTTATCTATACCATTTCTTTGCACAAACTGACGCTCACCTCGGTCTGTTGAGTTACTCAGGAAATTATCCAGAGAAAGTTGACTACCATCCATATTTTCTCGAAACACTCGAGGAAGATGAAGGTGGGGATCAGTTGACATAATGTACCACAGAAGCAACCAAACAGCAAAGCAAGGATAAGCAGGAAAAACAACAGCCAAACGATCCACCAAAAGCAATTTATTTAAAAGAACTCTGACGTCTCGGCCACAGCCTTCAAGGAGTAAAGACCATAGTAAACCACAGTACATTTTATACTAAAATAAGATGCCAATTATACAATTAATTAATAAGAATTGGCAATTAATTAAATAACACTTTCCAATTAAAATCCTCATTTAGACCAAAAGGAGACATTGTTTTAAATTTCAACATGTATACAGCTTCTTTATACAACAAAGCTGATTTAATATCTACATTATTATAACCAGTAACTTGTATTTGTTCCAAAACAGTGCCCTGTAAGCCTTTACTATCACCATTATGTACATTCAAAAAATGCATGGCTATAGGGCTAGTTTCTTTTTTATTTTCAATGTCCCTGATATGTTCTAAAAGCCTCACCTTAAAGGCACGTTTAGTTTCACCAATATAAATCTTATTACATGGGCCTTGTAATGCATATATGACACCCTCAGAAGTACAAGAAAAAGTATATTTAGTACTAAATTTAATACCATTGATGTATGAAAAATCAGATACAATATATTTACAGGCTTTACACTTATTACATGGATATGTACCAGTTAAACCAATGTGCTGATATAATCCATCCAATGGTAAATTATATTTACTTTTAACTAGGAAATCTTTTATATTTTTGCCCCTACGATAAGAAAATCTCAGCTCTAAATTCAGCCATGTCTGGACACTATCTAAGGAACATAAATAATCCCAAAATTGCTTAATAATTTTCACAAATTCTACAGTAAAACATCCAAATGTAGATACAAAATATATAACTTCTTTATTATTTCTCTGATGTATACAATAATTATCACTATACCTTTCAGACCAAGCACTACACTGATTGTAAGTTTGTCTCTCAGCATTATTCAAACGCTCATAACTGTCTTTCATTATTTGCTTGCTATAACCCCTAGCCATGAAAGATTGTACCATGGAAAACAATTCAGTATTACGTGTCTGTGGTTCATTACATAACCTAGAGACCCTTAGCATTTCTCCATAGGGCAGGGCCTGTAAAGTATGGGGTGGATGGCCACTAGTACCATGTACATACTGAAAACCACCTTCAAATGTTTTATTTATAGAGGTAACTAAATTGTACCCATTTGAAATGTCTAGCACTATATCCAAAAAAGGAACTCTAGTGCCAATATTTAAACCATCAAATTTTAAACTGAACCTATTTACATCCAAATCAGATGCAAATTGATGTACAGAAGATTGACCCCCTTCTATGAGAAAGATCAAATCATCTACATATCTATAATATTTAATGACATGAGTACGAAAAAAACTATGTCTATAAATAACTTCTAATTCAAAGAGGCCCATGGTCAAATTAGCATACATTGGGGCAAACGAGGCCCCCATGGCTGTCCCCTTAAGTTGGTGATATATAGTCTTGTTAAATTCAAAAAAATTGTGAGTTAATGAAAAATGTACAAGCTCAACTAAATATTCAGTAGAAGGTGAATCCCCCAGGAAAAACCTGATGGCTTCAATACCAGCCCAATGACTGATATTAGTGTATAGACTCTTTACGTCAATAGTCATCCAGTACATGTTCTTATTCCAAGAAATGCCCTTTATTTTTTCAAAAAAGTCAAACACATCCACAATGTAGGAAGGTAACCTGTTCACATAATTTACCAAATAATTATGTAAAAAAATTCCTAAATTGTGAAGAAAATACTGGCGTCCTGAAACTATTGGTCTACCAGGAGGTTTACTTGTACTTTTGTGGATTTTTGGTAGACAATAGAAGTAAGCCATACGGCACCCCTCTATACCAAACTTTTTCTTCATGTCTGCAGGGCAAAAATATCCTAATCTAACACCCTTGTTGATAAGCTCTTTGTACTCTATCAAAGAAGCAGCATAAGTTTCCATATGTGCCACTTCATATGTTGTAGTGTCATTTAAATGATCTAAACACATGCCCAAATACTGCATAGAATCCATAACTACTAATTTTTTGCCTTTATCTGATGGTTTGAAAATGATTTCACTTTTTTTGCTTAACTCTGACAACACTTGCAACAAGGTTGTCAGTGTATGTGCTATACGTTGCCTCTTTGCCAAGGCTAGGGCATACTGGGCATGCCTTCATCTGCCTATAGGGACAGGTTCAGAGGGTTCCTCCTTCGAGTCCCCCTGTACCTGTGGGGACCTTGGCAATGGTGGGGGGCTGTGTGTCCCTTCCATGTGATGTTCTTCCCACAGCTGTTTCCACAGGATCATATTGTGTAGCATGGCAAATACTGTGAACGTGTGTGCACATGTGACTGGAGAGTACTGCAGGGCTTCACCAGATATGTCAGGGCAGCTGAACCGTGACTTGAGAAGCCCAAACACATGCTCTACAATATTTCTAGTTTGTGTGTGTGCCTCATTATGGCATTCTTCAGTTGGTATGTGTTTATTTCTGATGGGTGCCATCATTCACAGTTCCAGTGCATAACCAGCATCCCCCACTAGATGGCCATATGGGATGTCCCCCTGGCATATGCCTGGTATAGCTGTGATGCATGCCACATGTGGGAGTTGTGATAACTGCCAGGACTGTCAGCACACTCATTGATGATAATGCCCTGGGCATTGCACATGACCTGGCAGTTGATGAAGTGTTGGAGTATTACCCCTTGTGGTTGATGTTCACTCTACCTTCCTCACCGGGCGGTGATTTGATGCTCACATGAGTGCAGTCTGTGGCACCCAGTACCTCTGGGTAGTGTGCTACATGGTAGAAGAGACGCATATTCTGGTCTTCTCCTCAGGGGTGTTGGGGGAATATATGTGCTCACTACCATGTGTTAGCATGACATCTAGGAACTGGTTGAGTACCCTGGATGCGGATGCCTGTGAGACCCTCATGATGTCTCCAGTAGGTCTTTGTAAAGTACCTGTTGCTAGTATTCTTAAGGGTACATATACCTTTTTTTCCACTGGGATGGATTCCCCCTCTGTTGGCTCTGGGTCTGAGTTGAGGGCTGCAGAGCTTAGTGAGTTCCTGTAGTATGTCCCTGTCCACCCTGTAGCACTCTACTATCTTCAGCTCATGTAGCCCCTGAAAGGTTACCCTGGGCCTGAACACTCTTCTCCTTCTCAGTCTGGGCCTATTGTCAGCATCATCATCATAATCACTGATCTCAGCATTAACTCATACAGCTGTAGCAAAGCAGCAGCAGCCCCTGTCATTTTGTCTGTTAAAATTCCCAACTGTGTACACCAATGGTGCAGAGTATGTGGGAAAAATCAGATTGAAGGGTGTGCATACTTTATACTGGTGTGCAGCAGATGCAGCCTGTGTGATTGGTTGATTATGATAAATTCCACCTGCCAGCTATATTACTGAGGGATTTGAATGGGCCAGTGTCAGTGGAACAGGGCTTATGAGTCATTTATGCTTGACTGGCATTCCCAGGCTATTTCCTTTTATTTTTGTGTTTGTTTTGGATTTCTTCCACTATTAAGCCTTGCTGTGCTCCGTGCAAACTTGTGGAGCTAGTGTAAACATTGCTCAGAAGATTTGACCCTCCCCTGTACATGGGCATACTTAACTTTTCTTTAACCAGCTAAAACATGCGCCATGGGACTAAGCATAGCTTAGCAGCCTCAGACACACACCCCTGCTTAGCTGTGCTTAGCTGAGTGGAAACAGGCACCACTAAGCTCCAATCTACTTAAACATTCCATGACACACCCACTTTTAATGTTAGCTATCTGTTCCGCCTACACCAACACAGTTCTAGCCCTACCACAATTAGTACCTACGGATATGGTGGTCCTTTTTATGATTCAGTAACCATGGCTCATTTACATATCCCTAATTGTGTATACTCTGGATACAGCACTACACCAGGGCCTATCTCCTTAGTTAACACTATTACCTTTCATTGTATGACTTTGTATGCTAGCCAGTATAATGTAATAAGACGGCTCCTTTATATTTAATATTTTACACATTTGTTTTTGTTATTAATGGCATGTTTGTATACCGCTGCATGCTGCTTAAATGTGGCATATGTATTTAAAAAAAAAGATTAATTTTTAATATATTGCATACATTTTTCATGTCAGTGGCCATAGAGTTGACCATTTGTGTGGCTGCTGCCACATATACAACCCTTTATTTGGGCTGTTACAGCCCCTGTTTAAATTTTATAGTCTGGTACACGGTTTCTAACAGTGTACATTTTCTTGCAGACACGGCACCTACACGGATGCCTTTCTGTTTCCTGGATCACAAAATCACCTCATTTGCATGTTTTTCACCAGCAGATGAGGTCATTTGCATTCCACAGACACTTCCATGTTTGCACAGTGTCTGCACGCTCATGCACGCCCCCAGCCCTATTTCCTGGATCGCTCAGCAGCCATACTCCACAGGTCACAACACTTTTCCTACATGGTGAATACCTCCGTCTAGGTTTTTTTTTAATTACCCCCTGAATTATAATGTCTGTAGCTTCTGCACTCATTTTACTGTCTTTAAGTTTTGGTACTCAATTGCTCCTTTCTTCCTGAAAGGCAGAATTAATACCAACAGCCCTGCTTTCTGTAGTTTCTGGAATGCTTGATATTTGACCTGGCTTCTCCACTCACTCTTGAGTGTCTTACCAACTGTCTGTGGATTGTATTGCAGTGACTTAATGTGTATCTGTCCAAACTTACTTACTGAATTCTGTGTCTGAAATATCTCTCCTAATAATACCAAAGGTCTTTAAATTTCCTATAATTTCTACAAGCCTCTTTAATCTTGGTTCTCAAGCCTCGTACCATCTAAACAAGATCTCTTTGTACTCAATTTACTACATGGTCTGTTAACTCATTTTATATTTATCAGCAATTTAGACTGAAGGTTATTTCTCTGAGATCATTTGCATCCTTCACTGAAACATTCCTTTCTATTTAAACTGCATGTAAAATATAAAATGAAGATATATGCCTGCTTTAATATGACTATATTTCTAGGCCTATGCAAAGCAAATACTGCATTTATATCTAACAAACTACATTTAAGTGAAACCTGATCTTACAATGGCCATGGCCACATTAGCTAACATCTGGCAATGCAGTGGTTCTCCAGTCCAATGGATGCTGACCCTTCCCCAACAGACATTCCATAACAGGCATTGTGTGTCACTCATCCTATCCAAGGAGTCACACACATGTTCATGCAGTCTCATACATCAGAGTGCATGACATGCAATACTGTATCTCTTCTGAAACCTTGTTGGAATTTGCTTATGCCTTCATAATGACTCTGCACATATGTTGGGTGGCAGTTACTGACACACCAATATCAGGCAGAAAGCTGTAAACATGACTCTTCTGAGCGCCTCTGCCAATACCCCTGTGTGTATTTCTCTCTCAAAAAGGCCATGGAGATTTCACCTCTCAAAAACTGGGATAACAATACTATCCTGATGAACTGTGTCTCACTCAGCCTGGCCAGTCACAAATGGTTCTGTCTCTTGGATATGCATAAGCAAACTGACTGTGTCAGATTTTGGGGAGGGGGTTATGGGCAATATTCTCTGTTTAAAGCATAACCTCTGCAACCCCAGAGTGTGCTTATCATCACCGTCATCATCAAAGGCTACCAATCCTCCAACATCAGGCAGTCAGAGCTACACATTGCTGGTACCAGCCTCACCTGTAAATACAACAAGAAAACAAAAAAACGGAACAACTCAAAATAAATGATCACACCATGTTAAATACACTACAATAAAATAACAGTACATGTAAATGCAAACAAACTTTACAATAACATATACATCTATATCTATATGTATATATCTGTATATCTATATCTGTCTATATATGTGTATATATGGATTTACATCACTTGACCTAAAACATATTTGACTGACATCCATTTAACTGATACCCAACTGACCTAAATTTAATTTGACTGACAACTCATTTGACTGACTGCCATTGCACTGACAGCTTCCAACGCTGAATTTTAGCATACTAAATCTTAAACCAGAGACAAGCACACTGAGAACACCAATAAATAACCCTTTCCAGAACTTAAAAACTACTAACACACCCTTTTATCAGAAATGGGACAATGTACAACCACACTAGGTGGGGGGCTATGTCACCCACACACTCCAATATGGGGAGCTGTACCCTCCACACCTCCCCTAATTACATATGCTAACTCCAGGATTGCACTACAGTGGGGAAAAGGGCATACACCTTTAACTTACCTTACAGTACTCTGCACACTGCCACTACTGCTGAGAATGCACAAAACATTCACCAAATTACTTTAGCTACTTCCCATAAAAATGTAAATGTAAAGAGACAATCCCACATTTAGAAACACTACAACATTACTTTCTGCATGACTATTGCAATTCCAACAGTCAGTAATGTAAGCTACAGTAATGCTTTTTATCACAAGCAAGTCACAGTGAAGGAAAGCCCACAACAAGTCTATGTCTTAAATGTCGGTGAAATGGGAGTCAGTCAAATGAGTTGTCAGTCAAATGAGTTTTAAGTCAAGTGAAGTAGACCCGTATATTTTATATATATGTATACACACACATATATATATATATATATATATATATATATATATATATATATATAGGTCTACCTGATAACACCAAAACTGCAAAATGCCGACGACGAGAACACCGACACCGGAAGATCGACAACAGAGATGATCGACCTGAAAATTCCAATGCTGAGAACACCGACATGTTAAAGTAAGTGTGGGGTTAGGATTAGGGGTGGATTAAGTGAGTTAGGGTTAGGGCACGGGTCAGGTGAGTGTGCGATAGTGGCGTATCTTAGGGTTAAGGTTTGGGTTAAGGTCAGTGCATAGATAGTTGTG